>NW_016108017.1:0-31539 GCF_001604975.1 Cebus imitator
AAGCCCATAAAAGAGTGATTTAGAATGATCATTAATTTTCAGCTTAATGAAATACGTGAAGCCCAGCATCTCTCTTGCTAACACACAGAACTCACCTGTTTGAAAGTAAGCTTTCAAACGTGGCGAAGCCCTTTTCTGTAACGGCAAAGCAGCATGTGTGTTCACATATACTGCTTTGTAGGATGGCTGGCTCTGCACCTGTGGGATATTGGAATGCACAGGGCAATCGAGGGACTGAGCCAGACCCTTGGATAGTAATGCCACCAGATCTCCCAGGAAAGAGTAGGCAGGTGGCATTGCAGGTGAGAACCCTGCCCATCCATGCTATGACATGGAGGCACTGAAGCCCAAGAAAGGTGTGTGGAGATTCTAATCCCAACCAGCAAAGATCTCCTTTAAAATTAATGCTATCATTAAGGTCATTACTCTCAACCACCTAGGCAATGAAGAATATACCATTTCAAATATTTATAGCACTTCACCAACACTGTCCCAAGATGAAGCAACAGAGGGGAGATTGTACATAAGCACCTCAGCATTTAATCCAAACAGGGGTGCTTAGTCTCAGCACTATGACATTTCAGGCTGAATACTTATTTGTTGGGAGGAGTACGTATCCTGTGCATCATAGGATATTTAGCAGCATCCCTGGTCACTACCCAGTAGATGCCGGTAGCACCCCAAATTGACAACCCAAACTGTCTCCACGTATCACCAACTGTTCCCTTTGAGGAGAAATCACTCCTGTCGGAGAACCACGGACCTAAATGAACTCTAAACCCATCAAAGGTCTGGGAAGCCTTCCAAGAAAAAATAAAATAAAGCACTTGAAGAATATTCTCAATATTCCCAGTCAGCAGTATCAAGCCTGACTTGTGATCCTGTGGAACCATTATAAATTCTATAAATGAATTATTCCCCTTCAGTCTTCAAAAACATATTTCCTCATAAACATTTGAGTTTTGTGGAAAGGATGGAGTTAACAAAGATATCATTCTTGAGTCATGGATTTATCTGCTTACAGAAGGGTGTGGCATTGGAAACTGGAATAAACAGCATTGCCACACCGATGCACTGGTGAAGGAAGAGAGAGGAGCAAGGGCTTTAGACAGCACTCATTCAATATGCAATTACAGAGAAAGATGCGCCTTATCCAAGTTAACATCTGTAAGGTGAGAGCCTTCTTAGGGTCTCTCTAAGAGACTCTCTTAGTTTGTTGCAAATTTCACCTACTCTGTCCTTTTCCATTCATCCCACTGTGTCAATTGGTTGAAGGGAGTTATTTTTTCAAGTGGAATTCAAAAAAAGCTCAAACCAGAACTGTAAATAGTGGCTGCAGGAATTCTTTTCTAAACTGCTTTGCCCTTTCCTCTCACTGCCTTTTATAGCCAATATAAATGTCTCTTTCCATACCTTCTGTTGTGGTTTTATAGTGTAACGCCATTTTTCTTTGAAACTATTGTATTTAAAGTAAGGTTTCATATTATGTCAGTAAGTAATTAACTTATGTTTGAAAGGTGGTCATATCATGGACCAAAAGTTGCTGAAGTTTCTCTTCTAGCTGGTAAAAGTAGGAGTTTGCATGACCTCACACTTTTCATTGTGTAGTTCGTTCTGTTGTATGATGGCATGAGTGTGTGTCTTGGGTACCGCTGTGTACTGCTGTGTGCCTAGATGCCATGCACTCTCATTGTGTTTGAAGTAAATATTGGAGACAGGAGGGTTACCCATAACAGCTTGGCCTGTTGATTACAGCTAGAAATCACTGTTTTTTGTTCCCTCCCGCTCCCTGCCACCCCACCTTCCCAGGATGTGGATAGCGTGAATCTCAGCTCCTTGCCTCATATTCCTTCTGTAATTTGTACCTAGAGAGTGTGATTATCCTCATCCAAGAGTCACTAAAAATCATCGCATTATCATTGTATTATCACCAAAGGATAACTCCTAGCTCCAGTTGCTTCAGATAGCAGCATGTCCCATTTCAAATTTAGAATTAGCCGCACAATAAAATCTTAGAACCTTCCTTGAGAAAGAGCTACCTGAGAGTAGATTTGTTATATGGTTTCCCCTCCTGTTTTATGCTTTTCTCTTTTTTTTTTTTTTTTGACTGCAAACTATGAGTTTTGTCTTGTCCTTTTCTTGCCAAAACAAACACAAGATGAACTGAACTTATTCAGACAAATCATGACACCAGTGTATCCTTCCTTTCTTCAGTTCCAGCAATAATGAATGGTCAACTCTTTTAAAATCCGTATCTCTCTCATTCATTTCAATGTATTTTTACTTTAAGAGGAACCAAAATTATTAGACTTATTTAAGACGTACAGGCATCAGAAAAAAAGAAGCACATATGCTTTCGGTGCGATGGCACTCACTGTGAACATGTGTAACCACATATTAATATGCAATATTGTTTCCAATACTTTCTAATACACTTTTTTATAATGTTGTGTGTGGTGATTGTTCAGGTCGAATCTGTTGTATCCAGTACAGCTTTAGATCTTCAGCTGCCCTTCTGGCGAGTACATGCACAGGATTGTAAATGAGAAATGCAGTCATATTTCCAGTCTGCCTCTATGATGATGTTAAATTATTGCTGTTTACCTGTGAGCAAGGGATGTACCACTGGAGGGATAGAGTATCCTTTTGTACACATTTTGAAATGCTTCTTCTGTAGTGATAGCACAAATAAATGCAACGAATACTCTGTTTGCCCTATCCCGTGAAGTCCACACTGCCATAAGAGAAGACCCAGCAGCAGAGCAGCAATCTGCCTAGACTTTCTCCCAGTGAGATCCCAGTATGAGAGGGAGAAGCGAGGGGCCTCGGGGCAGCGGCAGTACCACTTGGGAACATGTGTGGTATCATGTGGCTGGCGCAGCAGTTCAGCGCAGCAGACCTCCCATCTGCAACAGTGCTGGGCAAGGGGATTCTAAGTCCCCGTCTTGAGAGTGGGTGAGGTTAGAGGGCAACAAGAGATACATTTGCAGTTCTCCACTGCAGTATGCTGCAGGCCTTCCGTGAGTGGCCGGGCCCAGGGTGGTGGGAGCACAGAGGGCAGAGTGACCACAGTGAGTGCACCTTCAGCATAGCCACTTTGCAGAGCCGCAAGGGCTGGGCTGGTGCTGGGAGGTTCGTCTGAGCTCCGCTGCGGAATCTCACTACTGCAGACTCTCTGGTGAAAATCCTTGTTCCTTTCGGATGAAGAGCCAGATATCATTTGGGTTCAGATCCAGCCAATCAAGTCAGGTGACTACCTTTAATGTGGCACAACATCGGATCCAAACAAGACGAAACTCTAGGGAAATAAACAGTGCATTGGGTTTCACACTGGGGCCTGGCACCACTAGCCAAGCAGGACTTTTGAAAATGTCTTTGCCAAGGCAGCATCTTTAGGAGAACTTTTCAGCCTCCTTAGGTTATCTCATTGAGGGATCATGTTGTATATATGTACATGTACATATAATGATACATTTGTTTACAGATCTGTTCAGCCATTTTTATAGCTACACCTTGCATATTTCCCAGTGATCACAGTACAAAAAAATAAAGAATATCTACAGTTAGTTAAAAAATAGCCTGGACTCAAACTAAGAGGGAAAAGTAGTTTAGAAGGGTGGGGGTCGGGCAAGAGCATGATAAAGATGTTGAGCTATATTTTTGTTACACTCTAAAATACGGGCTAGCAGCTCAATGCCTTAGGAAGCTAGACCAGCAACGTAGTGACATGAAAAAGAGGTTCCAAAACTCTTTTAGGAGCCACGGGTAGGATGACAGGCTTCATTTGTTAGTTTTCGCTAGCTTGTCTTTTACAGAAGAATTACCCTCAACATAGCCTTTCGACGCTGTAAATCTTGAGTATTCATTTACCCTCTTCTGGTCTCCTGGAAACAGCTGCCAGCCGCATTTCACTTCTCTTCCTGAGGAGTGGGGTAAATTTAAAAGCCAAGCTATAGTTTAGATGTTACTATAGAATTTTGGAATTGGAAATTTAAAATCAGGACGGAGGACTAGGAGACCCAAAATTCCTGATCTCATTTCTGATGAATTTGTCACATTTTCTGTCAAAATAAAATGTCTTGGAGGTTGTGACTTCTTGGTGAAACCCTCTCACATTCTCGTTGAAAGCACGTGGGTTCTCAAGGAACAAAATCCCTTTGGCTGTTGGCAAAACTCATGTCTTGTCTTTATGGCCTCTCAACTCCAACACAGGGCCAGGCACAAAAGAGACACTCAAGGTATTGAGCAATTGGTAAAAGACCCGGAGGAAGTTTCAGACAACCAAAGCAGAAACTCCATGTTCCTCCAAAGCCCAGGACATCCATGTGAAAACGTCTGGCCTTTCCTCTGCACTGGAACCCAGAACCGCTGGCACAGGGTTGCTGTTGCCTGTACAGATCTGTCTTGTCTGCCTTTTTGCAAATCATCCGCCCCTAACTTCCTCTAAGGAGGCAGAAAGGGATTCCCCGTGGCTCTTAGAATAGCAACCCTGCCCTCAGCATCCTAGGCTCCCATTGGCTTCTCCTGCCATTAAACAGGCCTGAGCAAAACCAACGCCCAGTTTTGGGCTGCCGTGAAACTCCCTCATGGACTCCAGCCTTGCCCAGGCTCCACTGCCTCCAGTCGTCTCCCAGGATTTTATTTCCCAAATGCAGCTCGGAATCACCTGAGTGGCTATTAAAAATGCAGCTTTCAGAAGCCTCCTCCTGAACATTCTGGAGCTGGAGGTCTGGACACAGCCCACCCATGAGGTGTGGGACTAACCCCCAAATTGTGCTAAGCAGATTTCCAGTCCATTCCCCTTGAGACAGTTACACCCTTGCCTCTCTTCCTGGGCCTAAAACCCATTTTTGGAGGGAAGGAGAGGAATCAATAATAGTCTCTTTTTTTTTTCCTCCCGAGTTTGAAACAACCCAGATATTATAGATAAAAGACGCAACAAGTGGGAAACAAAAAAGAAAAAAATAGCTTTCTTCCTCATAAAACTGAAGAGAGGACATAGCTTCACGGTGTGACCCTAGCGGGAATTATACTCGTCCTGCGTTAGATAGACTTGCCACGTGGCCACAGGTAGCAATTAAGCTCAGGAGCCCCCAGCAAAGGCTGAGCCCTGCCCTACAGGATGGGGAGATGGGACCAGACCCTGTACACTGCAGGCAGCAGAACCCCGTGGAGCAAGAGGAAGCGCACTCGGTTCCTACGACCAGACTCAAGTTCAAGCCACTCCTTTCCTCCTGGGGTCCAGCAAGGGGCTTTACCAAAGTCCATCCACATGGAAACAGGAGGCAAGAAAATAGAGTCCATAGCCATCCCCCATCACCCCCTGGATCTCAGCGTATTTCCCCTAGTGGAGAAGCCAAGCCTGTTCACCCAGACCTCCATGGTCCACTGAGATGGGAGGTCATGCCTCAGCTGCCATTGGCCTCCACAGTGACTCTCAGTGTCACAGTGCCTCTCTCTGGCTGCACTTCAGTGGGAGCCTCCTAAAGGCCTCCCTGCCTCCCCAATCTCCTTAGTCCAACCCAGCCTTCTGAGTTCTCAATAGTGATTGTGTTAAAGCAGGAAACTGATCAGTCACTGACCCTGCCCTGCACACACATCTCCCCTGGTTTCCTGCTACTTCAAAGCCAAGTGCCATTTTCTCAGCCAGGAGCTCAAGGTGGCCCTGCCTTAGAGGTGTCCCTCTGGGCACGCTGAGATGTGCATATGGCATGGTGGTTAGGAACAGGACTCTGGAGCTGCCAAGCCTGGGTGTGAATATCTGCTCCATACATTAAGGCTGTGTGACATTGGATACATGGCCTAACCTCTCTGAGCCCCAGTTTTCTCCTTACTGAAAGCCTTGAGGCTTATAGCGAGCAAGGATTAAATCCTCAGTGTCTGTGGCGCACTGGGCTCAGTGCTGCGAGAGTGGCTGCTCAGCCTTTCTTGCCTCGCCTGGCGTTTCTATAGCACTGTCTAGCCCCCTTATCTCATTCCAGCTGCGTGACAGCCAAGCAAGACAGAGACCATCCACATCCCCCTTAGAGATCAGACAGTTGTGTCTGGGAAGCACCAAACCGCCTTGTAGCCACACTCATGTTCTGCATGAGCCTGGGGAAGATGATCTGTGCCCCATCGTAAAGTGAAAGAAGCATCTCGGGGCTCCACAGTGCACTCAGAGTCCAGTGCAGCAGAGGCAGAATGGGCCCAGGCCCCTCAGTCCCTGTCTTCTCCCGGTTCCCATTCCATCTCGGCAGTGCCACCTTCAGGGAGGATACGGGATTTGATACACAGGAATGACAGGATTTGCAATCCCATGGCTTCTGAATTCCAGGGACGGGAGGAGAAAGCTGTGGGTAAAAACCCGTTTTCGGAGGAGTCTCCCTTGGCTGCCTCCTCAAGCAAACTCATCCACAAATTGCACATCAAGTTTCCCAGCCTCCATCTCAGTGAGCAGGCCCCTTCACTTCAGAGAATTCAGAGGCCTCTCTGGGGCATATGCCAGGGCAGGCACAGAGCAAGGATGTGTGGTTGGGGGTTCTGGAGAGCTCTGATCCCCTCCAGCCCTGCAGAGCATGCAATGCAGCTGAGCTACCGGAGAGCTGGTCCCTGAGAGTACAGAGAATGAATGAATCTGAACTAGAAACAGAAGGGCGGGAGGACCAGAAAAAGAAATGAGAGCCAAACAGCGGCTGGGCAAGGAAGGGCTATTTCAGAGTGCTGGAAGCACAAGCTAAGCTAAGCATCAGGGGCCTGGGAGAGCTCTGCAAAATATCAGGAAGCCTAAAAGCATCTAGTCAAAGATGAGCGCAATTACAAGCACACTCAAGACCAAGGACAAGAGCAGGAGCATTTCCCCAATTAGACAATGTCCCTTCTGTGTCCCTGCTGCCAACACACAATGACACATTTGACTTTTGACTTCATTCTGTTATCTCTGCACTGCATCTTATCTCTGGCTCTTGTTAATCTTAAGCTCCTTCGTTGGTTTGCTGAATAACTTGAACTGCAAAGGGGGAAACTGGGAAGTTGGGAATAAAGTAAATCAATTTCTTCTTGACACAAGAGACACTCCTGACGTCACATAATGACCTGACCCACTCACATCACATCACCCCTGAGCCCTCAGTGCCTGGCTGTATGCTGGTATCAAGGCTCACAGCATCACAAGGGCTGGGGACTGTAACCACCTGCTTGTGCCACGTGTACTCCCTGTCTGTCTCTAAGAGTACTATTGTCACCTCCAGTTCTGCAGATGAGGATTTTGAAGCTTGGAAAAGCTGAGTAACCTGCCTGGGGTCACACAGCTGGAAAGTACTAGGACCAGCACTTGCCCCTGGGCGTCTGGCTCCCGTGCCTGCCCTCCAGAAAGCATGGCGAGAAATGACCCAGCACAAAGGTGATTATGAAGCAAGGGGCAGTGAAAAGTGCTTAAAGTGATAAAGCCCAGTGGAAGGAAGCGTCCCTTCTCCCTGGAAGATTACAGAAGGCTTCCTGGAAGAGATCTTGTCTGATTCCAGCTTTTCAGAATGACCGGGATTTTGACATTGGAAGCAGGGGGGCAGCAAATGTGAATGAAATCTACTGTGTGTCAGAACCAGAAGTCCAGCAGCAGTAGCCCCGTTTGTCTGGGAAGGAGTACTCAGGAGGAAAAAAAAATGGGAGATAAATTCAGAAATGTAGATTCAGGACAGACAGGAAGAGTTTGAGCAGGTGAATAGGGAGGCATCCAGGAGCCTTAGGAGGTGAGAAGGAGGGGGTGCACAACAGGAACTCTGGAGACAAGGATGGGGGCCGTGCCGTCCCGGCAGAAGAGAGGCGTTACCCAGAGCAGGTGTGCTGACGCTAGAGAGAAGCAGAAAGAGAGGACCAGACTCTGTCACAAGGACACAGGCTCCATGAACAGGGATTTTTTTTTTCTTTTTTAATTTAGTGCCATATCCTTAGTGTCCAAAAGAGTACCTGGAATACAGTAGATATTCAATAAACATTTGCTGTGTAACATCTATTTAAGATAATTAAATCTATTGTGCTTTGAAGAGAGGTGAGGAGTTGAAACCTAGTCTCAGAGCCTATATGAGCCATCACTGAGAAAAGGGAAAATGGGCAGAGAGTCTGAAGAGGGGAACTTGGTTTTGTGTAAGCACGAGTGGGACAGCCGGGTCCCCGTGGATGGCTGATGCATTTGGGAGTCATGAAGCATGGGCTCACGTAGTGGGGGCTGTGACAGGCACATGTCACCTCAGGAAACAGGTGGAGGCACGGGATGACTCTGGGGAGCATGGGGAGAGGAGAAACAGGAGGAATTGGGCAAAGGAAATAAGAGCGGCAGCTCCAGGTAGGAAGGCCTAGGCGTTGGGGACAGCATCTCAGATTTGCTTTTTTAATTCAAAAAGAGGCCCATAAATAGGTTCAATAAAGCAGATGGAATGAGGAATGGGGCAGAGATGAGGCCACCGGGCCAGGTATTTAGGATACTGGCAATGACCTTCAAGTGGTGGGCGGCAGCAGGCTGCAAGGGTGGGCAGAGGCGGGCTCTGGAGAGCAGCCAGTAGAGAAGATGGGACCCTGCAGCACAGCCCAGGCCTCATGGGGGCTGATGCTTTAGAAAAGCCAAGTTCTTGGCTGCATCTTCCTAAGGAGAAAGGTCTCACGGGGACGTTCCCTTGCTTTTCCAGCTTTTCGACATGGTCAAGGCAGTAACAAGGTGGACGTCCCTTGAACTCTGCCTCCTGTCCGTGTCCGGGATCTGGGTTGCTCAAGGCGGGCTGCATCACCTTCCAGCTCCAGGAGTGGCCCCTGCCCATGCCCCTCCTCCCTGGCAGCAAGCCCTGGGCCTGGGCTGAGCAGATGGCCCTGGAGACTCAGTGAATCGGCACCATGGGAAGCAGATGCACCCACCATGGGTCCCCGGGCACAACTGGAACCTGCTGGGGGAGGAAATTTGCATAATAAGGATAATTTGGTACCAAAACTGTCCCCTGAACTGAACTGCATGGATCTCAATACAGTTAACAAATTTCACTTCTTCTTTCCCATGTTTTGTCAAACCAACTGGTTGTGACGTTGAGTGTGTGAATTGTCCCAAGGTTTCTCTTTCTCTGCCCCATGAGTCAGCCCTGGCTTCTCTCTCTGCTTGGCTACCCCCTGGCCCAAAGAGGTGCCATGCACATGCATATGGGCCTCTCTCGAACAAGGCCACCCCAAGGCCTCCCTCCGTGGGCGCGACCATGCGGGATCCCAGGCTCCCAGAAGGCCTTAGTGGCTGCGGCCTCCTTTCCGCCACCGTCTCACGGTGCTGTTCCTCCCCAGGCACCTGCGAGAGCTTCCTCATTGTCATCCTCCCTCCAGCTTCCTGTGGGTAGAGGGTGGGCTGGGCCCCACAGTAAGGAGGCTGTGCAGTTTCAGGGCCCCTCAATTCAATTCCCCTTTCAGGGACCTCCTCCCTCTGGGCACTGCCCTGATCCCCACCCTCAGTGGGCACTGACCTTTGTAAAACCCTCTGTAAATTCCCTCTGCCCACACCCACTTCCACCTCTGCGAGCACCACGATTCCTTTTTTAAGTTGGTTTCATACCACCCCATGGGAGAACAGTGGTGTGTTTACATGCATTGATAGGAAATTAAAGCCTGCACGCGTGGAGGCAGGGACCCTGAGAGCTGCAGGAAGCTGGTCAGCTGGTGTCCCGGGTCAGATCCCCGTCTCCAGGAAGGCATTGAGCCTCAGTGAGATGTGAACGCAAATGATCCCTCCAGGCTCCTCCCAACATCCAAATCACACCCGATTCCCAGGTTCCCTCGCACCACAGAGACCTGCTGGTCCTGGGAAGTCTTCTCTGCCTGGCTGCCATCTGAGTTCTTCTGGGACAAGGCAGAACTTACTGCATCTAATTTTTAGAGCTTTCTTAAGACCTGGTCTCTGAGTTCATGTCAGTCGTGTTAGGGCTCTCATCTCGCAGTGTGTGGGATGTCCACCTCCTCCATCGGACCGTGAGCCTATGGAGGTCAGAGGCTGGCCTCACACATCCTGAGCCTCTAATAACAACAGAGTGAAGGCTGAAGATTTCATCCCAAGGCCCTGGACTCTCTGAGGTCTTATCTTGTCCCAGGTAGTGACATGGGCCTGAGGCCCATGGTTTTCCCTTTGAAGCCCTGCCCATCTTTCTACTTGCTCCACCTCCAACATCAACTGCCCCCCACCTCAACCCCAGAGGGAGGGCCAGACACAATAGGATGCTGACCCCTGGGCTCCCTGAGCTCCCTGGATGCTCCAGGAGGGTCCTCTCCTCATCTGAGCATTCAGGCCCTTCTTTTGGAAAAGGAACTCCTCCAGAGGGCAAGCAAAGTGGTCCTGGGGTGAATCGGCTGAATCTAGAAAGGGCTGTGGGGTGTGGAGGAGTTCAGCCATGCAGCAGTTGGTGTGGAGGAGGGGGATTTCCCTCAAGAAGGCTTCTGGGGCTTGTTATTTTCCAATGTAAACATGCTTTTAGTCCTATAAACGCGTGCTTGTGTAACGCTCATTCAAGTGCCACCCTATATACACAGTTCTGTCCTGTCCCACCAGCACTGACCGAAGACCAGGGTCTCTGTCCCTGATCCCTGGTCCTTGCCATCCCAGGAGTCAGGGACAGAGACATGAGGACGTAAGGCCACTGCCCTGGAGGAGCCACGGGTGAGATGGGCAAGAGTGTCCACAGACAAGCTCTGGGCTGCCGACACAGACACCCGGGACCCAAAGGTACCAGGGACCCATGGGACCAAGTGCACCTCAGCTGAACCTTGAAAAACAGAAGGCAGAGAGGGGACACGTCGAGTTATACAAAATACTCAAAGCCAAAGAAGGCAGGAAGACTGGAAGACAAACACAAAACAAAACAAAAAGGCCCACAAATACAGTAGAGAACAGTTATAAATACAGTCAATATGAGTCCAAGGTACCCACAATCTCTTCGAACATCAGTAGTCTAAGGACAGCCACTGAAAGAGAGAGTTTCAGTGGACCCAAAACCAAGCCCCAACTAGACGTTGTCTATAAGAATCCATTTTAAGTATAATGACACATATGGATTAAAAGTAAAGAAATGAAGGAAAAAAATATCATAGTTACGCTATCAAAAGAAAGCAGGAGTAGCTATACTGATTGATTTCAGACACAGCAGAGTCACAGAAAGCAAAGGCATCAGGGTAAGTAGGAGTGTTCCATAATGACACGGGGGTCAATTTTCCAACATGACGTTCGATCCTTAACTTGTACGCTCCTAACAACAGAGCACCAGCATAATGAGGCACCACCAGAGAGAACCACACAGAAATCAATGAACCCACTCTTATTGCTGGAGACTCCAACAGTCCCCATCAGAAACGGACAGATCCAGCAGGGAGAAAATGAGTAAGGACACAGTTGAACGGAAAGACAGGAGTTATTTGGGCAAAGAAAGGCAGCAGATGGTTTCAGGCAGAGGGGGCAGCGTGAATGCGGTCCAGAGCCTTGAACTGGGAATAGTGTTGAAGGAAGGCCGGCCGTGGGGCTGGGCCGGAGGAGTGTCCTGGAGGGTGGGGGGTGCCAGAGGCCCAGGGAGGAGGGGTCCACCACTCAGCCAAAGGAGTGCCCTCTGAGGGCTGGGGAAGGGGGCAGGAGCTGCAGGGCTGTCGTGAATGCAGGAGCCCCCTGAGGAAGGGCGGAGAGGGTTGTAAGCACCAATTTCAGGTAGTGAAACTCAGGCCAGAAGCAGAGAGAGCCGTTTTCAAGGTCACAGGGAGTCACCCTCAAGCCACATTTCCTAAAGCCCATTATGCATAATGCAAAACAGGAGAATGGGGCAGATGATTTGGGGAAAGCCACACACTCTTCCCTCTTTTGGAGATCCACAAGGTGCCTTAGCATTTGAAATGCCCTGGGAAGAATGGAAGATGGTTTATTTAATCCAGCTTTCCACAGGCAGAGTTAACCTAAAAATGTCCCACCTGCCCTCTTTAACATTACCATTAATACGCATGTCTCCGTAGGAAGGGAAACACTTTAGGAAATGGGGTCCTACAGGGAACACCGAGGGCCAGGGAGGGACCACAGCCAGCCTGTCCCCTGCTCTTCCCTGGCCTGGCTGTGGTCCTGGCCTGCTGCCCTCGGGTTGCTAACGTCCCCAGAACTGCCGTTCCCTTCCTGCGGTGCCGGGCCCTGGATCATGGATGAAGGCAGAGGGTTGGCTGACACGGCAACTTGGCTGTGCTTACGCCATCCCAGGGTGAAGCAGGGTGGCCCAGAGCCTGCTCCAAGGTCACCAGGCAAGCTGTCTCCTGACTTCTGGAAATCAGACTTACCCTGAGAGTGAAACTGGCTTGGTGGGAGCCCCTGTCTGCTGCACACAGAGTGGGGCCGGGGGATTTTAGCACTGAGGCTGAGCGGGGTGGAGGGGGAGCCTAAGGCCCTTTCTCCTTAGGTCAGGAAGCAGAGAGGCCGGACTGTCTGGCATCCACAGCTTGCATCTCTACTCGGCATTGAAATTCAGGACCTGACAATGGGCCTGAATAATTCAGAACAGATTTGGGTCCTAAGCATCTGTGTGGACCATATGAAAAGTACCAGCTTACTTTTCTGTGTGCATTCTCGTTCAGGCCTGGATGAAAAGTAGCATTAGAGTCACTGTAAAATGCTTAGAAACTCGAATACAAAGGAATGAGGAACGTTAGCATTTGCTGAGGTGGTATCATATAGGTGCTCTTGTCATTCTCACAGGACGTTACTGTGCCCACTCACTAATATGGGACCCTAAGGCTCAGACAGGACAAGTAACGTCCCCAAAACCACACAGTGTTCACAGACCCTCGAAGCCAGGATAAGGCAATTCGCAATAAAAAAAATCAGCGCAATACGCCAATATCGAAGTAATTTAAAATCTTAATAACATATCTGAGTTTTAAAAGTAGAAAAGAAGAAAAGCTAAGTTAAGTTAATAAATTATCTTTGTTTTCCAAAGATAATTTCCTACAACTGAATGCCTTTAGGTCATATTTATTTTTATGTTTGACCGTGTATAGATCTTTCCACGTGGAGTCAATCATTTGAAATCATGAACAAGAATCCTCAGAATGGTTTCTCTTGGGTAGCAAACCCCCTTACAATACCGCATGTGGGGAGGTTGCAGGGGGGAGGACAGAATAGATTTGGGAAAGAGAAACATGATAAAGAGATCTGACAATGGACTTCAAAGGCACGCACCGGACTTTCAACAATGGTACAAGGAGAAGTGCTAAATAGGACTGGTAGTTCAGAGGAAAAATCAGAAGTAGAAGTGGGCTGGGCGTGGTGGCTCATGCCTGTAATCCCAGCACTTTGGGAGGTCAAGGCAGGCAGATCACCTGAGGTCAGGAGTTCAAGACCAGCCTGGCCAACATGGTGAAACCCTGTCTCTACTAAAAATACAAAAATTAGCCAGGCGTGGTGGCAGGTGCTAATCCCAGCTACTCAGGAGGCTGAGGCATGAGAATCACTTGAATCCAGGAGGCGGAAGTTGCAGTGAGCCAAGATCACCCCACTGCACTCTGGCCTGGGCAACAGAGTGAGACTCTGTCTCAAAAAAAAGTAGGAGAAGTAGTATTTTGGGTAGAAAAATAGCTAGCACAGAAAAAGGTTCTTTTGTACCCTGCTTGTTGATATGTAGTGATTATTTTCAAAGTTTTAGCCAGATATCAAACAGACAAACAGCACAAAATGGTACCTTTCTGAATGAAGTGAGTCCCAGTGATCTCAAAAGAATCTCCTTGACTGCCCCTGTTCTGTTCTGTGCAAAATCCTTAGCCCAACCTTGGGATAAAATTAAATCTTTCCTGTTCTTGACAATCTCCATGCTTTAAAAGCACATTTATAAAGCCACAAGCGACAACAAAGCCTCCAGCATTAGCAGACCCCAGGAGGCATAATGCTCAACCTAATAGCACATAGTAGGTGTGGAGTAAATGTTTGTGAAATAGTCATAATCCCTCACTTCACATCCTGATGGTAGCTCTTCTGGTCATCTGAATATTCTTCAGTATGTAGAACGGCTGCAGACCAGGCTATGGTGAATGCGTGACTTTATTTCTGACTTAGGATCAGAGAGGGCAGGAAGCTACTGCCTTGACTAGTGGCCAGCCATCTCCAGCATTTCCAATGTCGACCAACAAGGAAAGCCTTTCTCACTGCCAGGCCTTCCTTCAGAAGGGCTCCAGACCCAGGAGCTAACTAGCTTTCCCACTGGGCGGATGAACAGAGCATTCCCCGCAGTGGACACTGCCACATTCACGGAATGAGGATTTTTACGGGCCAGACACATAGAGAAAAGAAATAGAGGAGTCATTATCCCCACACCTTAGAGAAAAATGGGGCTCAGCCAGCCCCTCGCTGAGGTCCCCCAGCTGCTGGGTACCGCACCCCTCACCAGCCCCTAGCACCCTGAGGGCAGCTCGGGCTCCGGATAATGTGAACTGCAACTCATAAAGAGCAGCATGATGCTAAGAAAACCATCCCTCATTCTAAGGAGTACTTGGTCACTGATACACACTGGGTACACACAACCCCCTTAGGCAGCACTAAGTGCGTGAGAGAGTAAATGTAGTCACTGGAAAGGCACACCTCCCAGACACACGCAGCGATCCTGCTTCCTGATTTCTTCCATTTCACATCCGGAGCGTCACGAAGCCAGAACCTGCAACACAGCGTGTTTCTTTTGTTCCCCAGGTCGAGGGTCTATGCGGGATGGTGCTTTTCCACAGAGTAGCCCCTAGCCACACATGGCTATTTCAATTTACATTAAAATGAAATAGAATTGGAACTTCAGCCCTTCAGCTTCACTAGCCACATTCCAGGTGTTCCATCAGCAGACGTGACTGTGCCTGCCATAGTGGACAGCACGGATATGGACACAGATGTTTCCATCACTGCAGAAGGCTCTGTCAGGAAGTGCTGATGACATGCCAGTGCCTGCCTTGCTCCCTGGGGCTCCCCACGGTCTAGCACAGTGCCTGGCACAAGGTGGGGGGGAGCCCAGAAAAGATTTAATTCCCACCCCAACTAAACCATTCATTCCCAGCTTCTTCCCCAGAGAAGTCTGCCCTGGGGTACTAAATCCCGAAGGCTGCCCTCAGTATTCAAAGTATGCAGCAACTTTCACTTCTTCTTTTTCGACCTGGCCCTTCACTCTGCCTGAGAGGGAAATGCCACTTGCCCGAGGACGTGCGCCTTCTCTCAAGCAGGCACACTGGTCCTTCTCAAGGTGTGGGCTGACATGCTGGCTCTCTTCCTTGAATGCCGAGACATGCCTGGGATCTCCTAGCCCCACACCCTGCCTCTTGTGAGTCTGAGCCCTGGTGGGTTTCTGTGACTTCCAGTCCCCTCCTGTCAGTAGCAACCTACAAAACAGAAACTGAGAGGGTGGGATTTCCAGCAAATAGGGAAGGACTCGATACGCCCTGCTGGTAGATTGCTGCAGGATCATCCTCCCCTCAGGAGAAAAAGAGGAAAAAAGGGCAAATCACTTTCCTCTTGCTTCTGCTTCTCCTAAATAAACTGCTTGCCTAATTTCCTTTGCAGTTAGAGAAATGTTCCTTGTGAAAGCTGCTATTTCCACACATTCACACACTGTGCAGATTCCGGGGCTCCTGAAGGCATTTGCTTTTCCAGGTCCCCTCTCTATATAGTGCATGCTGTCCTGGCATCTCCACTTGAAAAGAAACCCCTAGGCAAGTCACCCTGGCTGAAGTCTTCAGATTCTTCTTTCAGTGGAGGGGTGCTGGCCTCCACTGGATGCTAGGGACAGGAAGGACACAGCTCTGGAAGGTTCCATCTGAAGGCTGGGAATGTCCCTGCATGGCCCCATGACCATGCCAGCCAACACAGCCACTCAGTGAGGCAGGCTTCTCTGGGCTACATGCAGAATTTGAGAAAGTCTGACTGCTCTTATACTCAAGGGCACATAAATAAGGTCTAGCCCCTTTCCTGATTCCAACCTATGCTTGGATAGTTGGTGTATGTTGGGGTGCCGGTGAATCTATTTGGCTAATAATAACCTCAACTGCTTCCTCTGTAAAAGTAGAGACTAAAAAGTGCTCATTTTAAGAGGAGTAGGAAGGATTGGATGAGATAAGAGATGGAAGAGAGCACCTGGAAAATGCCCAGGGTGATCGGCTCATTATCAGGCATGATTATGAGAACAGTTTGCTCTGTGCTGAGGCCGTAGGAATACCCTGGGGGCGGGGTCACAGAAATCTCAAAAGCTCCTCAGCTGAAAGAATGAGTCTTCATCGCTCTCCCACTTCTCCACGGTTTCATCGTGTCTGGTTGATGCAGGAGAGAACAGTTCACTTAAAAGAGATCAAAAGCACTTTTCACAGAGACAGAAGCAAGCATCAGTAAAGAAACTCTGCTGGGTGTCTCCCAAGTGATCAATACAGGCCGAAACATTTTTCAAGTCCAATGAATTTAGTATAAAAGTTAAAATAAATAAATAAATGAATAAAAATAAATAAAAAAAAAACTACGTACAATATATTAAAATAGAAAAATAGAAAGTGAAGAAACCCCAAATTTGAGCTTTTGGGCAAATGAATTGACCGAATATTTCCCAACATCTGAAGTGGAATTCCTCTAAAAGCTGTCACAATTTAAAGTGGTTTTCATGGCGGGATGGGTAAGGTCGCCTCCAGGGCCTTCAGGGAGCAGTGGGGAAACCTGAGAGACGCCCTCCACCTAGTGGTGAAGGAACGCAAGACTGGACGGAACGGATGTAGTTAACCCATGCCTTTTCCAGGAAGAAGGAGCTGCACCCCTGACCCCTGCAAGTCTAACCCAGCTCCTCCTGGGGAGAGGGAGAAGCCAAGCCGAGGGCCAGCAGGGAACTTACCCAGGTCACTTGCCAAGTTAAGGGTAGACACGGGGCTGCCACCAAGCTTGATTCTTTGCTTGGGGCTTGACTTCAAAATTACCCTTAAAATCAGCTTTTGTGCCTACTCACATCAATTCTTGCATAAACCCTGCTAACACCCAGAGCAGGGTTATCCCCTACACCAGAGGGGCTGTGCAGAGACCGTCGCTATGTGGCCCAGAACCCTTCTGGCCTGGATGGATGCTCCCGTCCTACTCTGGCCTGTGGACCCTCCCTGCCTCTGCTGAGCCTCGCCCAGGCCTGAACACAGGGTGTAAGGAGCCTGCGTGCGCTAAGAGCCCAACTCACAATGCACTTTTTCTCCCTGCTGGCCCCTTTACCGTGGCTGCCGCTGCTGTCTGCCACCTGCACGTGCCACAGCCTGCGAGGCCATCCTGGAGAGGGTGGATGAAAGAAAATAGCCCCTGGAAGCAAGAGACCCGGGCTCAAATTCCCAGCCTGCAGATTGTGAGTCAGGTGAGACTGTCTGTAAGCCCTCCTGTTTGCCTGTGAAGTTGACGATAATAATCTCTGCCTAAAAAAGAGGCTGTGCAGATGCAATGAGATGGTAGAGGAATGACATAGGGCCCAGCACATGGAAGTCTTAGAAAAAGGCAACTCCCTTCCCCTGGCCCCTCAGCCTCCCGTTCACTCCCACACCCTCAGCGCTGCTTAGATCTTGTCATCTGCTTATCCAAATTGACTCACTTAGAAGTGAGTTAGGCGCAGCTTTCAGACAGGGAGGCCCAGGAGCACCACTGCGGCGAGGACACAGCTGAGGGGAAGACAGGCATTGCTCATGGCCTCTAGACCACACCCCTCTTCCGCACGCTTTTCTTTTTCTGTTCCCTCTCCATGAAACAAGGCATCACCCACCAGAAGCCTTTACTTCTCTTGTGATGAATCACTTGTATCTTTGAATAGGCAACTAAATTCAAGCGAATTATTCAGCACTGTTTTTTTTTTCTTTCTTTCTTTTTTGTTTTTTTGGATGGAGTTTTGCTCTTTAGCCAGGCTGGAGTGCAGTGGCACGATCTCGGCTCACTGCAACCTCTGTCTCCTGGATTCAAGCAATTCCCCTGCCTCAGCCTTCTGAGTAGCTGGGACTAAGGTGCGTGCCACCACACCCAACTAATTTTTTGTATTTTAGTACAGACGGGGTTTCACCATGGCCAGGATGGTCTCTATCTCCTGACCTCACGATCTGCCCGCCTCGGCCTCCCAAAGTGCTGGGATTACAGGCGTGAACCACCATGCCCTGCCCATTCAGCACGCTTGATACCAGTTTATTTGTCAGAGACAACCCAAATATCCATCAACCCGGACAGATAAAAATCATGGCACATTGATGCAATGGGATACACTCATCAGTGAAAAGGAATGAACATCGATGCATAAAACTACATGAATGAACTTCAAAATAATTACGTTTCACTAAAGAAGTCAGACAAAAAAGACTCTTTATATAAAATACTAATAGATGAAAACTATTGTTCAGTAGTTGCCTGGGACTGAGGGGAGAGCCACAGGTGGGAGGAAGGAATTTCCAAAGGACAAAGGCCAGTAACTTGGGGATTACGCGTGTGGGTTTTATTTTCATTGTGGTGATGGTTTTATCTGTGTATATATTTGTTAAAATTTATCAAATTTACACAGGTAGAGTTTATTGTGTCTCAAGTATACCTCAACAAAGCTGCTTTGCACGTTTAGGGGTATGACTGGGATGAAAGCGTTTTGAAACTGTACCTGAGTTTTGAGAGCTTTTCCGAGCATGCTGCTGGATCCCCAGGAGGCCTTCCGCACTGACTCCACAATGCCAGACCATCTCAGGAGAACGCTCAGAAGCTGGGGTACACAGCCATGAAGCCGAGGTAGGCAGCTGATCTGGACTCACAGATACTGTTGTGCTAGTCAGACCACACCTGGGGTAACCTCATATTTTTAATTGCATTTAGTTATGTTTGAATTATGGCTCACTTCAGTTCAGAAATTCTTTGAGATGATTTTAAATACAGAATAGTCCCTAATAATGGGTGTGCAAGAAGTTACCTTTCTGCTTTCTTCCTTTTTTATTTTAATGAATTATTTTAATTTTATCTCCAGGCCTTGTCATATTAAGATGGCAGAAAATCAACCTCAGCAATCCCGGGCCCCCCCACTCAGGCTGCCAAGCTCCTAGGGCCTCACACAGGCCTGGGATCCAAAAGTCCCCAGCACCAGCTGCCATCTGTCCACTGATGATGGCCTCTCCTTGGTCCTCCTGGCCTTGCTGGCTCTTCTGCTCTGGGGCCATGCTGAGCTGAGGAACACTTGGTGAGGTAAAGCTGGTTCTTCCTGTTGCACTGTGGCCCCACCTCTGAAGTTCTGTCATTCATTGCATTAGGGCATGGCAAAAAGCTATGACAGTGGACCAGTCCCCATCTCCCCTGCCCCTTATCCTTCCCTCTTCCCTTCTCTCTTTCTCCTCTCTCCTTCCATCTCTCTCCTCTCCATCTTTCCTCCACCCTCCTTCTTTCTCTCTCTCTCCTTCCTCCAGTCCAAAGAGGCATTGCTTTTGTCTGAAGGGAATTCCCCCTTCTCTCCATAGTTTCTTCAGGCACCCCTTTTCCCCACATCCTATTGTCTTTATTAGATTTAGGAAGCCTATCTTAAATATCCTCCCAGGCAAGAAACTACCGACTTAGCTAACTGTTATGGGAAGAGAAAGAAGAAAAGAAAGCGGAAACTATAAGTGAACATCTCAAAAAATATCTTTTCCCATATGTAAGAAAATATATGTTCAAAAAATCAATACCAGTGCTAATATAAATTAAAACAAATGGTTAAAATGAGGCAAACACACACACACACACACACACACACTACATGTGTGCGTGTATCTGTATCTATAACTCATCTCCTGCTTTAGGTTTCAAAGCTATGTTACTAGTTCCATGGCTTTCCTTTTAGGAGAATACAATGTACCTTACACTTGACTCTGAGAGAAATGTCTCCTTCATGGGACTTCAAATAAGAGACCCTGTATATTTGTAATGCTTTCATTCTCAACCCTGCCTGCATGATAGGATCACGTGGTAAGCATTTACAGTACAAAAGCTCAGGACCCAGGCCAAAACAATGACGTCAGGTGTCTGGGGGTGCTTAAGGGTCTATAGCTTCAAAGCTGCCCAGGTGCAGCCAGGGCCGGGAACCACTGACATAGGTGGTCCACGTCCTCAGCAGTCACCCTCTCCAGGCACCGCCTCACAGGGTTCTCCAGGCTTTTCCTCGTTAGACAACTCAAGGTAGTCTGAAGGCCTGATGTCCAAAAGTAACTCAGAGGTCAACCCTGGCCCAGACATTCAGCTCTCAGATGAACTGACTGGATCCAGAGATGCACCACGAAGCCAGCCTGTGGAACAGTAATCCTCCCACAAGACCAGGCACTGCAGAGGCTGCGATGCTCCGTGAAGGGAGAGCAGGCTCTGGGAGCCGCATCGCTTCCACAGGCGGTCTGCTGGCCTCCCTGGACTGTGACTTTCTTCAAGGCAGGCTCCAAGTCTTACTCATCTTTGTACCTCCACTGAAGCCAGTATTTGTGAAAAAAAAAAAAGTTTACTTAATCAATGACTATGACAAAGGAATGAGACTGATTCTATGTGAACGCAGAAGGAAGAACTGGAACAGTGGATGAAAGCTAGCGAAAAACTTTCCATGGTGAGAGATGGCTAATAGATGCCTGGGAAGGTACCGAACTCTGTCATTGGAGATAGTCAAGTCTCCTCAGAGTCACTGGAATTGGTAAGGCACCCTGACATTCGAAAATTCCAGCTCTCTTCTATTAATATGAGTTTTCTGTCTGGAAATATGTGAACATCAAAGCAAGCTGATGATCTTTGGTAATTCGTGGACAAGCGTGTTTCAGAATAGAATAGGCACTTGGCGTTCACAAGCAATTTGGGCCAAGGGAGATTTACAGATCCCCAGCTTCACAAATACCACCACATAGAGTGCCCTGCTAAGATCCTGAGTAGTGAAGAGCAGAGATTCGGGAAGCCGATGGTGTCTTTTATACTAGGCTCACCTTTTAGTTTGAAAGACTGGCCGGCACACACAACATGCCTGTAAGATCCAGCACAGCTAATGGTACTACCTGTCCTGGAATTTGGGTCCTCACAAATGGCCAAAATCTCAAATGTTTAACCAAAAATGCAAGATTTCCTGTATGCATTCACTTTAAAGCCAGGAACTGAGTCACATCATATTTCATGCTAATTCTCAAGTCAAAATGAGATAGTAGCTCTTATTTCATGACACAAAGGACTTTGCTTCTGCTTCACTCTATGAATATTACAGACAAAAATAAATAATGAACACCTAATGTGAGAAGTCTCAAAACCAAAGAGCTGAAGAAATAGATTTAGCAAAGATTTTAGGTCTAAATTCAGACTTGGGTTTGGAGCTTAAATCCATTGGCTGAATCATTGATATGATTATTAGGCAACCAAATCTCTCATCTGTAGAATGAGGATAAAAATTGTTAAGATAAATGATCCAAACAGAAAAGAGAATGATTGGCTGTGTCCTTTTCATGGCATACTGGGACACAGACTGACAGACCGAGCCAAGGACCCTTTGATTCTCTAGGAGAATCTATTTATGCTTAATCTGCATTGCCATTGACTTGGCCCTAGATTCTGCAAAGTTGCTGATACGCATGTACATTTGTCCTGTAGAGATTCCACCCATTTCTGCCCAGTAGTGAAGATAACCCCAAAAGTTACACTTTAGTGACCTGAAGACATGCACAGGCTTTGTTGCTAACTTAGCAAACTTGCTCCCGCAATCCTCTCCAGGCTGCTTGTGCATACTCAGCCTCTCAAGTGCTCTTTTCATCAATTTGACATCCTGCTGATCCCCCATGAACTCATTAAATAATTCCTGATGAGTCCTTACTATTTTTGTGTGTTGTGGGTTACACAGTGTCCCCGAAAATTCACGTCCACCAGGATCCTCAGAATGTGACCTTATTTGGAAGTAGAGTCATGGCGGAGGTCATTAAAGATATCAGGAGGAAATCATTCTGGATTTAGCATGGGCCCTCAATGCAAAGACTGCGTCCTTATAGGAAAAGAGAGTGACACAGAAGACACGCAGTCTCAGGGGAAGAAGGCCACGTGAAGACAGAGGCCGAGACTGGAATAGCGCTGTGGCAGACGGAGGAGCACGGGAGCCACCAGCACTGGAGCACGGCCTGTCAACAGCTTGAGGTTGGACTTCCAGCCTCCAGAACTGTGGGGGAAGAGATTTCTATTGTGCTGGTCATTTGTCGCAGAAATTCTAGGAGACTAGTCCAGTGTTTGTCAGGATCAGGTTTCAACTCTGACATAATAGCACCCGCCTCATAGGACTGTTGTGCTGATCAAATCATTTCATGCATATCAAGGGATTAACATGTGTCTGCAACACAGTGAGCACCCAATAAGTATTAGCTGTTATTATTAATGTTACAGGTGACTGGAAGAGTTTCCACTAGTGGAGACTGATGATGCAGGAGAGTGCTGGCGGCTTCTGTATTTTGTGTGGATGCTGAAATTTCTCAAGTCTGCTCTGGGAGCAGTGGGGACAGCAGGTGCAGCTGGGATACCTGTATCCATGATCCTCAGCCCACCCTCAAGGTAAATAGTGCATAGCTTCAAGGACCGTCATTCTGCAGACTTCTCCATGGTTTTGTCTGGCTCCTGGAGTGGAAGATTCTCCTGAGAGACCGTTCTGGCTGCAATCACCCTACAGCAGGAAGAGAAGAACTTTTACTGTGGAGGGAAGGATTTTTTGGGGGCTTGAAGCAATTGGGTCTGGGTTCTGTGCAAGAGGACGAGGCTAAGGGTCCTATGTTGTAAGGTGAACAGCCTTCTGTAACACTAAGGCTGGGAGTCATCTGGCTGAGATGTCCCCAGCGGCCCTTCAGAGACTCCCTTCCAGTCTGTGGTCAGTTAACTTGAGGAACAGTAATATGTCCTAGATCATTTTCTGGTTTCCATTTAATGCATAATAACTTGTTTCTATGAACCACAAAATTCCCACAAAGTCTGTTAAACTTCACAGCTTGGTGTTAGCTGTGCCTTGGCATCTCATGGGAGGGTCCTGACCCCACCCACTTGAGGGAGAATTGGAAGCAGTGCCGCCCTCTTGCCTTGCCCATGAAGCTTGGAGGGGAGAGTCTGTCCTTTTGTGGGCATGCGCTGGCAGTACAGAGTCCCTGTGCTGAACCTGTCATTCAAACAGTCTTCCCTGTGACATGTCATATCATGTATCATATCTGATCATATTATTTTCACTATACAAAGATGCTTCTTGCGACGGGAACCACCCTGGGCTCATGGCGCTATGCTTTACTAGCGGCACCACTCCGAGTCTGTCTTTCCTTCAAAGAAGAAAAATGTTCACATAGTGAGTGGCCACGATTCCAGTTGCCAAAGGATGGGATTGCCCAGAGTCCCTTAAGACTAATAAAGGAGGTATTAGAAATATCAGTGGGGAAAGGAAGATCATTTTAAAATTTTTGCTGAGATAATTGGTGAGTTATGTGAAATAGATGTCTAAATGTCATTCTGACATTAATGGTTCTGAGAGAGCTCTGCTGCAGTTCATAGCTCACTTCATGTGCCTTGTTATATTTTCTTTTCTCTTAGCCCCTTTCAGATTCTTGCATCCTGCAAGTTGATGCTGTCCAGGAAAATTGTCTGTGGTAAAATAAATGTTCCATATCTGTGCTGTCCAGTATGGAAGTCACTAGCCACATGTGCTCCTGAATGTGGCCAGTGCAACTGAGGGACTGATTTTTAATTTTATTTCATTTTAATAGATTTAAGTTAAATAGCCATACGTGGATAGTGGCTGCTGTGTCTGGATCTGAAAAAAAAAAGTTATCCATCTTCTAAGTAGATTATTTCCTTAATGGTATCTAATTATTTTGCTTTGCCACAGTACTGTTCATTGTGTTTTTGCCAGAGTTTGCACTGGTGAGACTGAATACATGCTTCATCTTAAGTGAAACATCTCTATGGGATTTTAAACTTGGAACTTATGGTTAAGCTTGCTTGCCTATCCTGAGAGATGTGAAGCAAAGAGAATTCATAATTTATAAAAGAACTTGAATCATGCTCACGTGAAGTCTGACACTTAGAATGTCCATGGAGACATTATTGAAGTGACATGTATTATCACTGGACACATTATTGAAGTGACATTTATTATCACCTCAATAATGTGAATTCAGATAATAGTGCCTCCCTACTTCCTGGGACTCTACTTTGTCCATGATCATTGTTGCTGTTGCTGCTGCTGCTATTTTGGTAGCACCGTCCACTCCCCACACCTGTGGCTCCCAAGGCTCTCTGCAGCTCTGGGAATGGGCGCCCTCTAGGGTGCAGGCCTCGTCAAGGCCCTGATGAGTGGACCATTTCATTGCTCTGTTCACGTTGTCTGGCAAGTATAGATTCCCATTGAAGTTCATTTTGTTGTCGGGATCTGAGGGCCCCGTCCTCTAGATAGTACTAGTTAGATTTGCAGCCACATTTCTGGAAAAGTTCTAATATAAGTAAGACTTTCCAGGTAGGGTAAAAGCCTACTAATAGATCTACCAAATAGAATTGTTTTTCTATTCAAAAAAGGAATCAGATGATGTTGACAATGTATTATGCTTGTGTACAGTGTTGTTACTGGGGGCAAGTGGGTAAGGGTACAAATGAACTCTGTGTTATGTTTGCAACTTCTGTGTCTGAAATTCTCAAAATAAAAAAGTATTTTAACATGAAAAAGGTAGGAGATATTTTAATCAGGCAAAAAAAGTGCATGAACCAGAAAGTTTCTAATAAGCAGTGGGATCTCTTAGTTTTTACATAAAAAATAACTATTGGAAGGACATTCTGGAATCTGTGGAGGTAAACCATAAGTCTTTCTTTCACTATGAGATTTTTAGGGGTAAATACATATGGTTAGCAGTGAACTCACAAATAGTGCGGTATATTTGAATTTTGGACCACAAACCCAAGTGTGCTAGAAATATCATTTTACTGCCTATTTACTGCTACATAAAATTTATTCCAAAACTTAGCAGTTTAAAATATGAGGTATTTATTATCTAGCTGTGTCTGTGAGCATTTAGCTGTGTTTTCTGGCTCAAGGTGTCTCACAAGACCTCAAGCAGTTTAGGCTGAGGTCTTATCTGAAGACTCAGCTACCTGAGGGTTCATGTATAAGCTTTATGATTGTTGGTCTCAGTTCCTCATGGGCTGTCGGACTGAAAACTTCAATTCCCTGTGGGCTGTTGGCCCGAGGCCTCCCTCTGTTCCTTGCCATGTGGGCCTCTCCACAGGGCAGCTCCCATTATGGCAGCAGATGCACATCAGAGTGAGTGAAAGAGCAAGAGAGGATGAACAAGCCAGAAGCCACAGTCTTTTGGTAAATTAGTCACAGAAGTGAGACCCTATCACTTCTAAAGTCTGTTCATTAGCAGAAAGTCTCAAGTACCAAACACACTCAAGGTGAGGAGATTACACAGAAACATGAACAGAAGTCAAGGTTCACAGGAACCACCTTAGAGTCTGTTCACCAGAGTCCACCCTCTGGCCCCCAGTGATTCACATCCATGACACATGCAAAATACATTCATGCCTCCCAAGGTTCCCAAATGTCTCTGCCCATTCAAGCCTCAGCACAAAGTCCACAATCTTATCATCTACATCAAGTCCAGGTCCAGATAAGTACAGTTCCTGGGGCCCACCTTCCCTTGATCTGTGGACGCAGGAAACAAAAGAGATGAGTAATCTGCCCCCATCTCACCCTATACACACAGGTGGACAGGCAGAGGATGACAGCTATACACATTCTTATACATGGGAGGTACAATTGAGTCACCAGTCCATCGCAGTTCTGAAATCCAGGCAGATGAATGTTGGGAGTTTCTTGATTAAGCTTTAAGTCCTGAGAATAAATGACTTGTGGCTCTTGGCTTTGCCTTCAGACTTTTAACACTGCCCTCTGGGTCATCCTTCCATTTTCATAAAAGGCATTTGTGGGAGAACAGTTTTATCAGCCTTTTTCCTGCCAGTAAAATCTGGGAGTCTGATGTGGCCTTTTGTTTTTACTCTTGTCTGTCCCCATCAGTCTAAGCTGGCGATGTTTCTGCTGAAACAATTTTTTCAAATAATCTGTGGGCTTTCTGTGGATTTTAATGGGTTCACGCCACTGGACACAAGTCACATCCACAGACCTTTTTGTAATAATACCTCCTCCACCTTGGACCCCGGGCATGACAGACAGAACCCTTAAGCTTCCCAGAGGTGCACTAGTTTATTGAGAGGGTCTGTGAAGCACTGAAAGGTATTTTGTGTGAGTGAGTATTCTCAGCCTGTATTCCTTCTAAGATTTTGGCAAATGGTTGTATAGTTACACCCTCTGCTTTTCTCCCAGAGTGTATTTTCCTGACACTAAATCTCTTCATGTTGGCATCTTTGCCATTTGACGAAGCTAAAGAATTTTCAAAGTCCTCAAGTCATGGTTCTGTTTTATGCAGTTATTCTATCAGTGTACCTCTGTCCTTGCATTTTACTATAAGCAGCAAAAAGGCAGCACCTTCAACACCTTGCTTGCAAATCCCTTTTGCTATATAGCACGGTTAATCATTTACAAGTTCAGCTTTTCATAGAACTTCAGAAGACAGTTTCATTGAGCTTTCTGCAACTATATAACAAGATTCTGCTTCTTCCAGTATCTAAAAATATGCTTCTCCTTTTCTTTAGAGACCTGAATGGCAGTGCCAAAGCCTGCATAGCTAATAACAGTCTGCCCAACATTCTTTAGGTATTGTCTGTGATAGTCCTTAAAATTCTTCCAGCCTTCCACCATGGCCTGCTTCCAAAGCCACTGCCCCATTTGTAGGTATTTGTGATAGCCCACAACCACTTCTAGATACCAGAATCTGTATTAGTTACCTAGTGTTACCTAACAAATTACCACAAAACTTCAAATCACACAGTGTCTATGGGTTTGGAGTCTAAACATAGCCTAGCTGGATTCTGTTTCAGAGTCTTGCCAGAGTGTATTCAAAGTGCCATCCAGGCTGCATTCTCTTCTGGAAGATAAACTGGGAAATATTCCATTTCCAAGCTCCCTTGGGTGGTTGGCAGAATTTATTTTTGGGGGATTATATGACTAAAAACTTAGGGATTTTGCTGCCTGCTGGCCAGACGTGGCCGTCAGCTCCTAGAGGCCTTTCCATCTTGTGGAAAGTTCACAACACAGCAGTTAGCTTTCTGATGGCCAGCAGGAGAGTGAGAGTGAATGTTCTAGCAAGACCAAGTCTTAGACAACACAATCATGGGACTGATAGCCCATGACCTTTGCTGTATGCTGTAGGCTAGAAGAAAGTCACAAGTACCCACCCCATTCAAGAGAGGGACTGTCAAAAGGCATGAGCCCCCCAGGAAGCAGGGATTTGTGGAGACCATGTCAAAATCTGTTCACCACTGTTCTCATCAGAAACGTCCTGAAGTATTGGGAAGCTGCTTACAATGAAAAGCTTCCTAAAATTCCAATTCTTCTTTGGAAACTTAAATTTTATATTTTGAAGAAATATTCAGTTGTTCTTCCTGAAGTGACAGGCTCACTCTATTCACTTATAAGAAAATCTTTCCCAAAAAGTAAAGTGTGAATAACCATAGTGTGTCTGTCATTCTTTTCTGTAAAAATGGTGTTCCATCAAAGTGGCTAGTTTAGCTTGTAATTCAAATTGTTCAAGTGCTTTTCCTCAAGAAAATAGGTACTGTGATAAACGTCTACTTCCCGTTTTGCCTCACAAAATACCAGATGTTTACACATGGATTGAGATTATAAAAAAACTAATAACTTCTACTGCTTCATCAAGGATATTCTTAAGTAAAACGGGAATTTTTTTAAAACTGGGAATGTGTTGCAATGAAAAATACAATGGCTACTGGCATAGTGTGGAGTCATGGTGATGATTCAGGCACCAGCAGTGTTACCCACCACTGCTTTTTCACCATCATTTCACATACGTACACAGGGGAAAGCAAGTCATATCTGGGTTTTACCTTTCCATATCCCCTAAAAGGGGCTTAAGGAACACAGAGATCTGTGAACCACACTTTGAGAGCTGATACGAAAGAAGAAGTAGATAAAAAACAAACAGGAGAAAGTATAACTATGGAATTCATAATTCTTTAAAATCAGCAAGCTACTAGAAAAAAATCAATCATATCATATTAAACACAAAAGATATCTAAACAAAAAGGTGGGAATATCAATATAAGAGATATATAGGATATCTCACCCCTGGCTTGGAGGCAGCATTCTAAATGGAAAGAAAGAAATGACAAAGCACAGATTTGAAGGTTTGACTGATAAAAAATCTACCTCCAAGATGATTACCCCTTCTATTTCAACCTAACTTTCCTCTGAGTTTTTCCAAACCCCAAATCCCATTTCTTAAAGTTAGCCTGATATGTTAGTGAAGAATATTATGACTTGAAGTGATTTCAAGAATGCCACCTGTAGGCTGCTGTTTATACTATTTGGAAATATTGCTGAAAGTTTTCCCCTTACATCCTTTTCTCTGTTGCATGAAACCAGAGCTTCTCATACTGTAACGTGCACTGGAATTACCTGGGAGTCTTGTTAACATGCAGATCCTCAAGGCAGTGGGCCTGGGCTAGGGGCAGCTCCTCAAGGCAGTGGGCACTGGGCCTCATCCAGTGATGAGGGTGCTGCTGATCCCTAAAAACACCCAGGAGCTGAGGTGCTAACAGAAATAAGCTTCTGGGAGTCTTGTTATGGCTATAAGTTCCTTATTTCTCTGAAGCCCATATGGTTCTCTGCTGTTCTTATAAGAATTTTCTCAACACCTAAAGACCTTGTCCTCTGCAACAGTGGAACATCCAGGGACTAGTTGAGTAAGCATGGTATACCCACTTAATGGAAAACTATGCACCCCTGAAGAGTTTTTAGGAATGTAGAGTTCTGCATATAGTACATAGAGACGTTTTAATGATGATTGTATCTACAGTGTAATTCTAGCTTTATTAAAATATATTATGCTGTGTGTTTGTGTGTGTACCCAGAAAGGATGATCTGGAGCGAAATACAAAATTCTGAGTTGTAGAATTGTGTCTGTTTTCTTCTCCATTTTGTGTTGTGTACTTTTCAGATTTTCTTCAATGAGCATATAATAATTAAACTTTTGTTATATGCATTAAATCTCTTTTAAATTAAGATTGCTCTAATCTCTAGAATCTGCGGTGGGAGCATACTACAGTGATCCATAAAGAAACTTTTTTACTGTAGTCTCCAGATGAAATTTCATAAAGATAAGTATTCTGAGTTGTAGTTGTTTATTTTTTAAAGCCCATAAAGTACTTTATTATTTATTTAATATGTTTTTATTCACTTATTTATTATTTGCTTTACTATTTATTTAATGAAGTATTTTATTGACTGTATAGTAAAAAGTAGAGAACATTATCTTCATGCAAAATAAAACACAGGCTGTAATCCCAGCAATTTGGGAGGCTGAGGCAGGCGGATCACCTGAGGTCAAGGGTTCAAGACGAGCCTGGCCAACTTGGTAAAACCCTGTCTCTACTAAAAATACAAAAACTAGCTGGGCATGGTGGCGGGCATCTGTAGTCCCAGTTATTTGGGAGGTTGAGGCAGGAGAATCGCTCGAACCTGGGAGGCAAAGGTTGCAGTAAGCCAAGATTGTGCCACTGCACTCCAGCCTATGTGACAGAGCGAGATTTTGTCTCAAAAAATAAACATTAATTAATTAAATAAACAAATAAAACACAGTGAACATGAAGAAGAGACAAGGAACACAGAGACTGTTAAGTTCTAGTACTTTTTAGAGACAGTTTGAGGTGTTTTACTTTTTGCCCCGAGCCTGTACAAAATTTTGTAATTACCTCAGAAAATGTGGTTTTGTTTCTTATGCAAATTTATCTTTATTCATTTAATATATTTTCTCCTGTTTAAAGTTAATAACAAGTCTTATGCCGATAACGTCATTGATCATGTTACCAGGGAAATTTTTTCCTTGCTTTTAAAAAATGTCATATTTTCTCTAGAACATTATAAAGTACCTACTATGTTTACATAAATTAGCACGATTTAATTAAAGGAAATACTATATTGAATTCCTCATTTCTGAAACTAGATATCTATGACTTGATCCTAAATTTGGGTATCATTTTAGGAGATCCTTACTAATAAAGTTTATTTCACAGGCTGCAACAAAGATAAGCCAGCTTCAGTATCACTGCCAATAAACCAAAACTTGTCAGACTGGAACGAAAAACAGCCTTGAAAGGGTACTCAGATTGGGCTCATTATCACAGACATCACTGTTCTGCTGTCTGGCAGTAATCCCAGGTGGGGATCTCTCTCTTTAGCCTCCCTAACTTATTTTATACTGAATGAAATAACCAACTCTATCATGTCAAAAGAGACTCACTTGAGCAAAAGAGAATTTATGAACTCTATTCAGTGGTGAGTAACTTGACTGCTTAGGAAATGTCTGACACAAAAATGTGCTCAGTAGGTTACGCAGTGGAATTGAAAAAGAGAGAGAGGCTTGAAATTAAGGCTCGACTAGGATTAAGTTTTTCCAAAGTACTAAAATGCCTTAGAAAAAAGACTTTTTTCATTTCTATGTGTACAATTCTAACGTGGATATTGTGTTCACTTTCCACTCTAATTTAGACCAGTTGAAAGGAATAAATAATGAAGTGCTGACATATTTATTTTGCATCTTCTAAGCTTATCCATTAAAATAGATTTATCTGCACCATTTCCCTTAAATTACAATCATGCCCTGGTTTTACAGCAATTTTCTGTATTTTGTGAAATTATGCCTGCAGGTGCTTATCATGCACTTGGGGGTTGCATTGTCCCACCAGGTCAGAAGCATGTATATAGTCATGCAATTTCTTCCAGATGTGAGAGCTCAACAGTCTCTGCATCCCAAACTCCAATAAAATACAATTTATCCACTTCTGTGGTCACAGATATAATGTTATGCATATATGTTGCTTGCTCAAAGATTCCTTTGTAGAATGGATTTCTGAACGTTCAGTTTCTTAAAATGTAGATGAAATCCATATTTGCTTCACAACTACTTTTTAAAGCAATTTCAGTAGGTTTGCTCAATTTGGAGTTGGATGAATGACTATTTGCTAAGGTTTCTGATTCTGAGAGATTTAATTCTAAATACAATCTTGTATGTGTGTAAAACATGGAAACTTTCAACCTGTTTTTTAAAGAATTCATTTTCTGTTTGGTCATCATCTTTTCAGCCCCATTTCCTAAATGCAATGCATGATGTTTTCTGAGAGGAATTTGTAATAGGGACTTTGAATTCTTACCACTTGCCTCTCCAAACAAACCTAATGGCACCAGTTGAAAAAAATATACTGTTTAATTATTTAAGAAAGCTATGTTCAGTACTTTAAAAATAGTATTTCGTTATTTTTAATTATAAAAAAGTAGATTATCATTGTAAACAAAACAACCATATTGAATGTGAGTGAAGTCAAACATGGAAATCTTCCTCCCTCCTGCAATGCTTACCCCCAGAGAGGTAAACACTTTTTTTTTTTTTTTTTTTTTT
>NW_016108017.1:31744-37453 GCF_001604975.1 Cebus imitator
ACCGTGTTGACCAGGATGGTCTCGATCTCTTGACCTCGTGATCCACCCGCCTCGGCCTCCCAAAGTGCTGGGATTACAGGCTTGAGCCACCGCGCCCGGCCGAGGTAAACACTTTTTAACTGTTATTGTATGCCCTTCTGGAGCTTTTCCCATTCCTTTACTTGTGTATATTAAGTACATGAACTATGTGCAGCTTGCTTTTTTCACTGAACATAGAACTTGGAGCTCTTTCCCTATCAGTGCACATACATTGACTTGATTTTTAAAATCCACTGCACAGGCCATAGAACAGATTCAGCTATCTTTCACTGATGGATATTTAAGCCATCTGTTTTTTTTACACACTGAAGTGTCTCAGTGAACTTATGTATGTAGTATAGATTCCTAGAAGTGGAATCATTTTTGGCAGATATTGCCAGATTCCTATCCAAAAAGGCTGGGTTTACCTACGCTCCGCAACATCTTATTCTTTTGCCAACGCTGGACAGTTCACTATTTCCAGATGTTATGTTAGTATTATAATAATTTCTAAATTTTAAATTTATATTTTTAGGCTTTTAACTGAATGTGTAAATGTCTGTGACTGGTATTTTCTTTAAATTTATGTTGAGATGCTTTTAGTTCAATGTGTAAAGGTTTATGACAGATGTAAAGGCAGTAACTTCTTACCAGCATAAAATATTTTTCTCTGTCTACTTTATTGCTTTTTACCTTGATTCCTCCTTTTTCTGGTATTAAAAGCCCTGTTCCTGATCTTTGTTGGCACTTTGCTGTTTATATTTCTATTCATTTTCAATATTTCTATTTCATTTTATAAAGATAATGTAATTAAACGTTGCCTTTTTACCTAATCTAAGAGGCTTTGGCTTATTAATCAAGGAGTTTTTTGCATTTATTGTGAATCCTGAAATGTTTGCTCTTTTTCCTGACATCTTATTTAAAATTTTCTCTTTATTAAGTGTTTATTAGTTTCTCTTCAACTTTAAACATTTTTTTCTCGATTTCAGTGAATTAATCGGGTTTCCTTTGTTTTTATTTTTTTCTCTTATGATTTGGAATTCAAATCCCATTTCTGATCTATGTCCTATTTCTATTTTACTAACAGTTTTTCTATTTTACTTACATTTTAGACATAAACAAACACATATAAACAAGTTTTGATCTTTATGAGATATATACATATTTATTTATATTCACGTACATGTTTAGTTAGATGTTTTAGCAATACTGATTGAATACTTTTTATTTAAATGAAAGAAGTAACTTTAACAAAGTCCTCTATCTACCTCAAGTATTAAACAGGCATAACATAAACAGTAAATTAAAATGCAATGTTAGATACACATTATTTTGTGAGTTCCAAACTTCAGTATCAACAACTTTAAGGACTTTTTCAATAAAAACATATATCAGTAAAAGCACTGTTCCAATCATTTCCATTTTTATATAGCTTTATGTTCTTTTGCTCCTCAATATGTAGTACTTCTAAGTTATTTATAACTATTAATAAAATATTACTTTTTAAAATTTCCTCTGAAAATAATTTTATGGTATAATTTGTACCACATGATTTTCGATAACAGAATGAGCCTGGACTGCAGCAAAAGGCCTAACAATGTATCCAAATATGTGGCAATGTTGGGGTAATAGGATGTGAGGCTCTTAAAGAGCAAAAGCCAGTCTGTTTCTGTGAAGCACCAGATTCTCACCGTAAACGGTAAAGGAATAAAAATTAAATTATTTTTCAGTTCAAAAGCCTGCCTGCAGATATACAGCACGGAGTTGTAAGAGAAATAGCCTTAATTATAGACATGGTCACAGATACTGTACTGGTCTAGATCTGCCCTGTCCAACATGGCGGCCTCTGGTCTCATGTGACAGAGCACTTGAACTGTGGTGAGCTGGAACTGACATGTGCTTTAAATGCAAAATGTACAACAGATTTCAAAGATTCAATACAGAAAAAATTATATAAAGTATCTCATAAATCTTATATTGATTACATGTTGAAATGATAATAGGATATTAATTTTATCTGATTGCTTTTACTATTTTAATGTGGCTACCAGAAGGTTTAAAATTTCATATGTGGTTCTCATTATATATGTGTTCAGCAAAGGTCTCCTAGATGTCCTTGGATCCACTCGAGAGATGACTGATGAAATTATGACTGCAAAGAACACCATTCTCCACGAGCGGTGACAGAGTGTAGGAAGGGTAGCACCTCCCGGTGGGGCTCTTAGCTGCCATGCACAGTAGGTGCTGTGCAACCCCCAGATTCTACTCTGCTCAGAGGTAATGTGTTAGTTATCATTTTCTTGGTGCTCCAATAATTGTCTGAACAACACTTTTTGACAGTTCCAGGTCTGTTTAGTTTAATTCAGTCCAAAGGATTTTTCAGCAAACAGGAGAGTATCCTCTCTTTAATGAGACAAATGTCTACTGAAGTCTTTTTAAGGCAAAATGTAGCTGCCTTTTTTTAAATTTAGTTATCATATATTCCAAATTTGTGATAGGGCCCAGTAATGGGAGCAGTGGCTGAATTTCTGAGTCTGGATTTACTTTGTTTTGTACTGTATTATTCCTGTTTTCTAAATATCCTGACAATGTCATCCTTTTAGGAAACAATGTGATCTTACTGTTTGCTTTTTCACTGTTCTAAAAGTTTAATGGATGTGCTCACTTTGGCAGAATATATACTAAAACTGGAACGACAGAGAAGATTAGCATGGCCTCTGAGCAAGGATGACATGCAAATTCATGAAGTATTCCATATAAAAAATACTTTGAAATAAAAAAAAATTTTTGAAGATTAGTGGATAAAGCACATAGCTTAGTAGGGTTCCCTGCAATGTCCTCACCCCCTGACCTCCTGCCTTCTGTCCTTGCTGTTATGAGGCTAGAGCTTGACCCACCCCAACCCACCGCACAGGCTTCACTTCAAATCCCTCACCTTGTGCCTGCCGTGGGGCCCACCTTTCAATCTCAATGCTCTGGTCCTAACCCTAAATCTACATACTTTCTCCCAACACCAAGACTTACCTGAACATATGCCAAACTCCCTCGAACAAAACATAACACAATAAAATATGAGCAGCTGTTTTATTTTTCTTATATTTTATTCCTGTTTGTTGAAATCTTCTAGAATTTTAGTTTTGGATATTTTTAATGTTATGTTTTTATTTCAGGAATTCATTTTAACAGTTGTATTAAACTGTACAACTATATTGTCAAAAATTATTTAGACTTTGTCACAGGGTTGGCTGGTTCCTTTGCTCATGGTAGCTTGATACCATAGCTTTCCTTTTGCTGACTTCTTTATCCTGATTCATTTTTCATTTGCCTAAGGCATTCTTTTTCCCTTTTTTCCCCAGAAAGAATATACAAACGATAATTTGGGGGTCCATTGTGTTTAAATAAGAATTTACTGTAGTCCCCCATTTGACATCTTAGATCTACAAAACTAATCGCAAAATTATTTGCCCCCCGAACTTCATAAGCATGTTTTATTATTATTACTATTATTATTATTCTTTTTAGAGACAGCGTCTCACTCTGTCACCCAGGCTAAAGTGCAGTGGTACAATCATGACTCACTGCAGCCTTGAACTCCTAGGCTCAAGTGATTCCTTTACCTCAGCCTCCCAAGTCTCTGGGATTACAGGCATATGCCACCACACTTGGCTAATTTATTTTTGTAGAGATGGTGTCTCACTGTTGCCCAGGCTGGTCTCAAACTCCTGGTCTTTAGTGATCCTCTCACCTCAGCCTCCCAAAGCGTTGGGATTACAGGTGTGAGCCACTGTGCCTGTTACTTTGCAGTATTTAATGTTATTTGACACTTTAGTCTTTTACAGATTGCCTGTTTGGTTGTGCTCTCTTGCTCTTTCCCCAGGCTCAGAGACTTTACCAAGATATGTCTCAATCCATCCCCAAGTCTTGTTTAACACTCTGTTGAAAGAAAACTCCCTCTAACTGTACTTTTCCTCTACTCTCACATAACAATCAACACAGAAGACTTCTGTTATCAAATTTGGGTTTTTTTCCCCCATACACCCATCAGCGGACACCAGCTGCTTGTCCTCTAATTCAATTCCAACACTGTTTACCTAGAGATAGTGTCAGATGCCACAGGCTGAGGGGTCAGTCCCCAAGAATCCTCCTCCACACCAGTTGCCAAGTCTGGGCCTTCAGAACTTCCGACCAACCGGCTTCAAGTTAAGTTTCCCATGACCCCTTCTTTGGGTTCAATGAATTTGCAGAATCGCCTTACAGAACTCAGGGAAGCACTTGCTTAGTTCGCCAGTTTATTGCTCTATACTGGAAAAAATATAGATAAAGAAACACTAGGGTGAGTATGGGGGAAGGGGCTTGGAGCTTCCATGCCCTCCCTGGGCGTACCACCCTCCAGGAACCTCCACATGCTCAGCTATTGGGAAGCTTGCTGAACCCTGTCCTCTTGGGGTTTTATGAGAGTATAAATACCCACAATCAGAAAGGTGGAAGAACATTAGGGTGGAAGGAGGCCTAACACATCTAACATCATAAAAAGACTATATAAAGGCTGTGGGAGTTATGAGCCAAAGAACCCTGGATAAAAACCTATATATATCATAACACCACACACTTATTAGATGCTTTTGATATGAATTATGTATTTCACTCAGAAAAATTATCTGTTAATAATGTGATTATAATCTCCCTCTCTCCTTTTTACTTTCTATAGATTCCCCATTATATGGATATTAATTTCCTGGAATCTATCGTACTACTAAACTCCTCACTCCAGCTCTGTCTGCTGAAGATTGTAAAATAATTTCACAGCTTATTCTTCCTTTTATCTATCTTGTTTCAGCCCTTTTCATTTTAAAAAATTCAGCCCTTCCATTAAGATTTTTATTTGAACAATTAGAACTCTTCTGTTTCCTGAACCTTTACTTCATGGCTGTGATAGACACTGAAGCAGGCCCCATGATCCCTGTCTTCTGGTAATTGTCATTTTTAATATCCTTCCCTGAGAGTGGACAGGACCTGTGTCTTGCTCTCACCCAACAGAATACAGCAAAGGTGACAAAGGGTCATCTATGTGATTACATTAAAGGAGATAATAACATCTGTGCTGCTGGAAAAGCGCTCTCCCCTGCTGACTTTGGGGAAGCAAGCAGCCACGTTGGAATGCCTACATGGCAAGGAACTGAGGGCAACCTCCAGCCAACAGATGGCAAGAACTGAGGCCCTTTGTCTAGTCATCTGTAAGGAACTGAACGTTGCCCAATAACCATGTGAGCTAAGCAGTGGATCCTTCCCCAACAAGCCCCAGATGAGACCACAGCCCTGACCAACACCTTCATTGCAGCTCTATGGGTCCCTGAAGCAGAGGACCCAGCTAAGCCTGACCCACAGAAACTGCAAGGTCATTAATGTGTGTTGTTTAAAGTCACTAAGTTTGACTGGGCGTGGTGGCTCATGCCTGTAATGCCAGTACTTTGGGAGGCTGAGGCGGGAGGATAATGAGGTCAGGAGATGGAGATCATCCTGGCCAACATGGCGAAACCCCATTTCTACTAAAAATATAAAAATTAGCTGGGTGTGGTGGTGCACACCTGTAGTCCCAGCTACTCAGGAGGCTGAAGTAGAACAGCTTCAACCCGGGAGGCGGAGATTGCAGTGAGCCAAGATCGCGTCAGTGCACTCCAGCCAAGATGACAG
>NW_016108017.1:37584-121316 GCF_001604975.1 Cebus imitator
TTATGCAACAATACACTAATACAAGAGCTATTTTAATTTGGTGGCTACCATGTTTTCTGGGATCAAGACTTTTTACAGCTCCACTCAGTCTCAATGCTGCTTCTCTGTGTGTGTCTCACAAAGTTGGGTTTTTCAGAGGTCAATATAAAGTTCCTGGCGGGAAAGAACCTTCTAATGGGTGTGACATAGGATTAGAGACAAAGACATGCATGTGTTGGAAGTTAGTGGAGGCTCTCTCACAAACAGTGGTCACAGAAGGCCGTGCTGGAGAAATCATATTTTACTAACCTGAAGAGAGCTCTAACAGCTAGGCTTCACTTGCTGTGGCAGGCCCTTTGGGTCAGCAGGGACACTGCTGCTCGTTGAGATGACTGAGCCCAGCTGTCACAAAACACCAATGGCCCGTGTCCTTAACCACAGCAAAAGTATTTTCAGTCAGTAACAGCTACCAATAAAAAACATAGGAAAATATGATAGTAATAGACATGCATGTGTTGGAAGTTAGTGGAGGCTATCTCACAGTGGTCATAGAAGGCCTTGCTGGAGAAATTATATTTTACCAACTTGAAGAAGCTGTAAGGAAGAGCTTTCCAAACTCAAAGAACAGTGTAATGTTCCCACCCCACATTGCCGTGATAACAAACTACCATAAACTTACCAGCTTAGAACCCACAGTTTGTGTATCAGAAGTCTGGGAGGCTCTACTGGTTTCTCTGCTCCGGGTTCTAAAGACTGAAATCAAGGTGTCCGCTGACCTGGACTCTCATCTGGAATCTCTTGGGGAGGCTTTCTGGCTCATTTAGGTTGCTGAGAATTCACTTCCGTGCAGCTGTAGGACTGACATCTCTGCTTTGTGTTGGCTGTTATCTGGAGGCTTCTCTCTAGCCCTTGCGCATGGGCTTCTGCATCACGGAGCTGCAACTGCAGAGCAAATCCTTCTCATGCTTGGAATCGTGGACATCCTCTCTGCCACATCTTTCTTCTGCCTCTTCAGCCTTTCTTTTCTCTAACCAGCCAGAGAACATTCTCTGCTTTTAAGTACTTACGAAATTAGATTGGCCCTACACAAATAATTCAAGATAACCTCCCTATCTAAAGGTCTGTAACCACATTACCTCTGCAAGGTCCCTTCTCAGCAGGGCCTAGATTTGATTGAATAAGCAGAGGATGGGTCTCTTGGAGGAACGTCTTCAGAATTCGGCCTACCATACTTTCTATATGGGAAACATGTTTGTTCACCTTAACATCCAGGGGGATGAAGCAAAGAAAGAAAGGAGACTAAAGAGAAATTATATTTGGCTCTAGGAATGAAATTGTATTTTATTTGTACTTCGACGGGAATCTGTTGGAAGATTTTTACATGAGGAAGTATTGCTAACTTATACTTTAAAAGTGATCAGTATGCTGAGAGGAAAGCTTTCTTAGCAATTGTCTTTCATACTGCTCAGCCACTGACAGAGAGAGATGTGTTAACTGTGGTGTGAGCATGACCTCTATGTCTTGGCATAAGCCTGCATGTGTCAGTGGCAAGGATATAGAGAAACTGTAGGAAAAGGGGTCAACCCTTAGAAAAATGTGGAAGTAGGTAAAATGTTACGAAGTGAGACAGTAGTTACATTAAGTTCCACTGCTTCATCAAATACTTGTGCTTCTGTCTAACGTGGCAACCAGAAGTACCTGCCACCCTGACTCACTTCTCAGGCTGCAGGGCCCATAAAAGCCAGGTGACTGTAAATGGCTCCCAGATTTAGGGAAATCCACTTCCCAGTGGCTCATGGGCCTGCGGTCTGCAAGACTTGTCTTGGCAATCCTTTCAGATACCAGACCACTGGCCCACAGCCTATTTTGCTGCCTAAGCTAGGGATACAGCCCAGGCACTGCAGAGATAATCAATCTCAGCTGGCGTGTTCACAGCCATTATTTAGCTCAGGGATTCCAACAACCTAATACCATTTGCTCTGTAACCTCCAGAAATACCTGTCATATTTGAAATGGTATCCTTCTCTCTTTTCCAACATCACATTGGATTTTAGCGTATATTTCTTCATTTCAATGACTATTTGGCACATATGGGCAGGAAAGGTAAATTTGTGGCTTAGGCTACTATTTTAAATGGAAAGTTTGATACCATACCTTTTCTTATTAAGCTAATATATTCTTCTAGGGAAAGAAAAAGCTGGGGTAGTATTTTCCTAGAAGCCTTTTAAGGGAAAGGTGAGCTGCATGCATTTCTTGGATACAAAGGTAAGGTGCAACTCTGACACTAAAGCATGGGACTACCAAGCGGTTCTGTCTCTCTCTGGGACAGCATGGCTTCGTCACACATAGGGATGAGAACCAGGGCCTGACAGTCCAGGACAGTGGGTGAAGACAAGCAAAGTAGGAGACAAGGAGTAAAGAAGGAAACAAGGCTCTGCTCTGCTCTGACTGCACAGGTTGTAGTGTTTGAGTGCTTGCCCTGGCCATATCCAAGGAACCTGGGACTTGCCTATATTTTCCCCTGTCATCTCTACATTTCTGAGCAGAAATGGAAGAGAGGTCTAACAGCTAGGCTTCATGGGCCATGGCAGGCCCTACTGGTCAGCAGGCACACTGCTGCTTGTTGAGATGCCTGAGCACAGCTGTCACAAAACATCCATGACCCAAGTGTCCTTAACCACAGCATGCTGCCTTTATAAAACGCCACCTTATGTGGACTTCCTAATTTTTCTTTTTCCCTTTTATTAAGTGATTTATTATATATTAAGTGGTCCATTATGCTGACTTAACTCCTTAATAAAGCCCTCTCTTCATGTTTTCCCATTTTTTTTTTTTGTAATGAGCCAAATTAGTAATACTTAAAAGTTAGCCCTTATATGGCTAGACTTTGTTTTGTACCTCTCAGTACCCAGCACCTGATACTCTGTAAGCAATTCTGAAATTCATAAATTTTTGGTTAAGCAATAACAGAAATCTGGATGTGTCAATTAAGGACTGTCCAGTACAATTCCCTCACTTTTATCACTTAAAAAAAAAAAAAAAAACACAGATCTTAGGGAGTTCACACAGACTGTCTAAGGTTAGAATCACTGGCAGTTTTCTAATGCCCATTTTAATGCTCTTTCCATTATAAACTGTGTTGTAAAAGTATTTTTTAAGGGCAAGTGTTAAAAGTGGTGACTACATCTCATTTTTTCTCCCAAGACTCCTTTCATTCACCCAGGCTGCTGGGGCAAACCTTCAAGATAGCCCCACCTGCTTACACTGTTTAAAATGTGCTCCAGGGGAAGGGAGAGGGAAGAAATAAAAAAGAAGAAGAAAAAAAAAAATGTGCTGCAGATGCTCCCTCAATACCAGCTCCTGAACTGAGGTCAAGAACTTGGAATATAAGAAGGAAGTTAAAAGATGTTATCTTTATTTGACCTGTCCTTTTGCCATGGACTTAGATAGAATTTTTCTTTTAATCAGATCCCTAAAGGTGGGTTGTAAAGTGTCCCTTTAACACTGGAGAGTAACAATGGAGAACAATAAATAACATACAAGCATGAATAGAGAAAAATAATAATCTGGGGCAGACCTATTAAAAAGTTCTAAAGTGTAGAAAAAGAGAAACATAACTAAGAGATATTTCTTTGGAATTAGAATTTTTCCACAAAACTTAAGATAGATGGCATATGATCTCTAATAATATGATACAAATCCCACTAACACTAAGCAGAATGAGCTAGGACGATCACACGAAAAAGTTGAAAAGATCCTTCACAACAAGGGCAAAATCAAGGCAGATTCAAAGAAGATGCACAATCATAAAACATGAACCAGGCCTTTTAAATCTGTATTTTACATTTAATCCTCACTCTCCGACAAGACAAATATAAACTACTCTCACTTTAAAACTGAAACTGAACAATTAAGTAACCAACAATCACCAGTAAATGACAGCCAGAATTCAACAGGTCTATTTGGCTCAACAGCCCGTGATCTTTAGACTATGACTCTATCAAGACCAGTTGTCAATAGTAAAAGCAGACTTGATATTTTAGAATTGAGAAAATGAGTTAAAATTTCAGAAAAATTAGAAATTTACCACGGAATGAATACATATCAAAAGGACCATAAATTATCAGATGTCAAAAAGATTTAAGAAGGCCTGAAATTATAAATTAGAATAAGTCACCATACTCGTCCATACTCCTGTCAAAACTATTAGCATTAATATCACAACCAAGTGAAATGTTTGGTAAACGTGTATTTCTACTAAGGATATATAATTTTTAAAGACATTAAATATCCGGGTAGCATTCATGTTTCTGAAACAATGGTTAAAGACAGTGCAGTACCACACTAGAGAGAATTTAATCCAAGATTATATTCAATCAAGACAATCATATTTGGCAAGAATAAGAAATCTTAAAAGTTTTAGTAAGCTTCCTGCCCATCTACTTCAGGAGACTCAAAATCACAGTGCTGAGACAAAGAACGCTTTTCTGTAGTATAACATAGAAACAACAGTTGACTCCCTAACTCAAATTTTCTTTCCAGCTTTAAAATATCCTGACTATTCTTTTCAGGTTTAGATTCCTATTTAACAGAGTAGACTTTAGTTCAAGAGGGGCCACTTCTTGAGCATGTGTAACATGGGCTCTGACTAATCCAAGATGAGCTAAACCAACTAGACTTTCTCTCCTTGTCACACTTTCTAAACTCCATAGAAACAAATGGCCCTGTGGTTGGTGATCAAGGGAGCTTAAAGTCAGAGATGGCAGAAGATGTAACTGGAAAAAACTGACAATAAATATTAAGGGCAAATTACAGAGCTAAACAAAACATTAACACCTACAGGGCAAATGCTGATAAATCTAAATAGCCATAGTAAATGTAAGACCCAAGAGGGCAGGACTGATATGTAATTAAATACCAAGAAAGAAAAACTAGAGAATTCCTTGACATCAATACCAAAAAACCCAAGGTTATAGGGCTGTTTATATAGAAATAGAAAGGGACAAAGACAGTAATGAATATTGCAAAATGTTTTAAGATGTTACAAGATATAACTAAGAACTAAAGACAAGAAGTTTAACATCCAAATTCAAATAAAAACCCCAGGTGTGGTGGCTCACACCTGTAATCCCAGCACTTCAGGGGGCTGAGGTAGGTAGATCAAGTTTGAGGCCAGGAGTTCAAGACCAACCTAAGCAACATGGCAAAACCACATCTCTATTAAAAATATAAAAATTAGCCACGTGTGGTGGTGTACAGCTGTGGTCTCAGCTACACAGGAGGCTGAGGCACAAGAAAGAATCACTGGAACCCAGAAGGCAAAGGATGCAGTGAGCCAAGATCACATCACTGCACTCGAGCCTAGACAACACAGCAAGACTGTCTCAAAAACAAAACATAAAACAAATTCTAATGAAAGACAGCCACACATTACAAAGGAAACAACTAAAAATTGCAACAACAATCCTTTAACATAAAAACAGAAAGCAAACCAAGAAAAAATTTAAACTATATATATACACAAACTGTCTAAATTCAGCAACTAAAAGTGTTTTGATTGGACATTTCAAGTTGCACTGTTCACAAAAGAAAACATTCAAACTTAAATGTAACCTCCATGAGACCAAGCATATTTGTCTGTCTTTCATTGCTCTACCTTCAGTATCTTCAGTTTTTTGAATACATGCAAAAAGAATGCCAATAAATACCAAAATTGCCTACTGCCCAATGCTGCCACAGTATAGTCCCTCTGATTCAGTGCAGATGGAGTTTTACAGGAACTACTTTTCAAGAGAACAATTTAGAAAACAGGCCAAAAGCTTTCAAAAGTGCATATTCTTTAATCCAAGAATTACTCAAGAAATTTATACTTTTAAAAAAGATCACTAAATGGCACCCCACATAGTTCCTTTACAATAAACAAAAGATGAACAACCTAATGTTCTGCCCTATATGCCCTCTACCAGATGACTCAATTATAGTCCATCCATGGAATCCTAGGCAATCATAACAGGACATTTATGTTAACATGGAAAGTGAAGACACGCTTTAGAGAGTAGGCTACAAAAGAGAATACATTATACAATCCTACTGCTGTATAAAACAAAACCTCTGGAAGAATGTGTGCTTAAATATTAATAGTGTGTCCCGCAAAGTGGTAGGATAACAGTGATTTTTATTCTTTACTTATCTATTTTCTCATGTTTCTGTAATGCACATTTCATAAAACACAATGGGTCTGGTATAAAAATCTGAAAACACTGATTTTTGAAAGAAAGCAGTATTACAGGCTGTAGTGTCAAATAAAACATAAATGTTAAGTATCACACACTTCCCTGAAAATAACCAACACCCTTAATTATCCTTTCAGTTCTGTGAACATATCTGTAATACTAGATCATACCTTGCTATTTCTGAAAAGTTAGTCCTGATAAAAATGAAAAACCGTAAGAGGTAACAAATTGGCAGAATAAAGTAAAAACTGGCACTTTAGCTTTTAGTGAGATCTTAAATCTGCTGAAATAACACTAAGCAATGCTCTGTTCCAAATGTAAACCATTATACTAGCCAACATTAAGAATTACATGGCCATCAGAAGGAACACTCTTCAATAAAAGATGGGTATTAATCAGATATAACTTTATATGTAATGTTCAACTAAAAAAATTAATTTGAGCTCATTCTGCATGTTATATAACTTCAAAAGAAAGACTTCTTAGAAACAAGTTCATTCTCAGTTTAGACAGGCTTACACGTCAGGTAATAAATGGAAAACAAAACTTATATTAACATATGCTTTCAGTTAGTTGTAAAATCTGAGCTATCATTTGAAGTACAATTTAGAATATTTTCTAAAAAAAAAAAAACAACACATCCCCAGCTTTCTATGCTAAAAAATAAAAAAGACTGTACTACAGAGATGCCCTTTTAATTCCAAGTATCCCATTTACTTTCCACAACCAAAAGTTTTGTTCCAGTTTTCATAAAGCTCTAAATCTTTTGGAGAAACACTAGGTCGCACAGTTCTAAAAGCATTTTCAAAATCAATATAAGCTATTGGCCGAACTTGATCTGGTGTTATGGTAGCAATGTCAGCAGTTTGTAAACTGCGAATAGGACCAAGAGAAGCCTCTCTGCAAAGCTGTGTCATGTCTGCTCCTGAAAACCCATCAGACAGCTGTACAATCTGTTCAATTTCGTCTTCACGGAGGCAACACTGCTCTTTGGACATTAGATTAATTACTATTTGTTTCCTGGCTGAAGCTTCTGGGAGGGGAATATAAAGCCTTTTCACCAATCTTCTTCGGGCAGCCTCATCAATTTCTTGTGGCCGATTTGTTGCTCCCACCACTAGGATACGATCTTCCGAAGATGTTGTTGCTCCATCTAATTGAACTAAAAATTCTGTTTTTATCCTTCTAGAAGATTCATGCTCACCGTCTCCCCGTTGAGATAATAGGGAATCAATTTCATCAATAAATATCACAGATGGCTGCTGACACCTTGCAACAGCAAACAATGCACGGACCATTTTCTCCCCCTCGCCTACCCATTTAGAAGTTAAGGATGAAGCAGAGATGCTAAAGAATGTTGCCCCAGACTGACTAGCAATGCACTTGCCAATCAGAGTTTTACCAGTCCCAGGAGGACCAAAGAGCAAAATTCCTTTAGGGGGTCCCCTTAAACCAGTAAAGATGTCCGGCCTCAACATGGGCCACACGACTATTTCCTTTATGGTGGCTTTAGCAAATTCTACCCCTGCAATATCTTCCCAATTTACTGGAGGTCCATGATCCATAATCTCATTCATAATAAGTTCAATCATCTTTGGCTCCAAGTTCTTCAGACGCTCATCGACTGGATGTGCTGGTTCTGTAGGTCCTGCCCCATAAGGCTTATACTGCATTCCTCCATTCTGCTCTCCCCCATCTTGCTTGGGTATAGGAGGAACAAACTTTCCAAGTATTCCTCGAGATCTACTAGCTCCTAGAGACTTTTTTATACCACCATATGAAGACCCTGATGCACGCTGAGGTTGGTGGTACTTTTTTTGCTGATCTACCCATAATTGTTCTTTTGCAGTTTTAAAAGTAGGCAGGCTGCTATCCTCCTTTGGGCCATTATCTTCTGTTTTACTATAAGCCTTATTCAGTACTGGATTGGAAAGTGCATCAATGGTACTAGAACCATAAAAAGACTTTCTTTGCAGATTTTCAGAGGCAGAAGGAAAACAAGACTGATTAGATAAAAACATATTAAGTCCTACACTTTCTTTTGGAGAGCTGTGATTTTCCTTTTTGACATTTCCAAACAATGGGGTGGCATGGAATTTTGCAGTGGCTGACTCACCTACAGGTGCTGAGAATGTAGGACAAATCTTAGCAGTATTAGTCACCACAGGTGGCTGGGCACTCTGAAGGAGTTTCAAAGGATTGCTCTCTGGGAAGTCTTGGGTCCTATCTCGATCATGAGCTGAGTTAGGCAGTTGGTCACTCTCTTGAGAACTACCACAAACACTAAATTTAGGAAGACCAAAGACAGTGGCCTCCTTATGGATTACCACTGATGCATGAGCAGGTTCCAACAGAGAGTCTCGGAATTTTTTGCCAGCTTGCATCATCTTCTGTACACTACTCATTTTGAAAACATTATTTATTGACAATCCAGACTGCCATTTGTCACTATCTGTTTGTTGAGACCCTGCTAAAGTGAAAATGTTTTCTGCATAATTATTCAAGCCAGATTCAACATTGTCAGAATCAATAATTGCAGAATATTTCTCTGCATATTTTTTGAACAGTTTGGTAGCACAGACCTGGGAGATCTCAGAGTTTGCCCATGCATACTGAATGCGTAATATCTGTGCACGGTATGCATCTGCCTTCTGTCCTGCACATATGCCAGATGTAATTGCAAAGTAATTCTTCTGCCATTCACTCAGGTGTACAGATCTAGAGCTGGAGGTCTGCATTTTACAGGTTCTATAACAAACAACAAAAATGATAATCAGTATGAAGAAAACAAAGATATAATACTTTAAACATAGTTTTAAAAATCTCTGCTAATCTGAAGGAAGGTAGTACACTGGACTTTTTATTTATAAGGTAGATTTATAAGTACAGCTTTTAAGAGAAATATCTAGCTAACCATAGATTTCAAGTATTCAAGACCTATCAATATCAAGTCTTAAAAATTAAGGACTTCATTAAATAATAATTTTTATAAGTAAAATTGTTTTAGTTATATAATAATTTTACCTGTGAAGAGGGAAGGCATTCATAAAGTTTAGATGAAAAGGATTTAAAATTGATAAGAAAAAGAAAAACAATGGAACTATAGACACATAAAGCAAAACAAAACAAACAAGAGGTTTAACTCTGATCTGTAAAAGAAACTAGGTGAATGAGCTTAAGTGAGCCTTTTACTATCACTGAAGGGTCTTCAGTTTTCTTTTTTATTGTTGTTGAGATGGAGTCGCACTCTGTCACCCAGGCTGGAGGGCAGTAGTGCTATCTCGGCTCACTGCAACCTCTGCCTCCCGGGTTCAGGTGATTCTCCTGCCCCAGCCTCCCAAGTAGCTGGGATTAAAGGCACCCACCACCACATCCAGCTAAGTTTTGTATTTCAGTAGAGACAGGGTTTCACCATGTTCGTCAGGCTGGTCTCAAACTCCTGACCTCAGGTAATCCACCCACCTTGGCCTCCCAAAGTGCTGGGATTACAGGCGTGAGCCACTGCACCCAGCTGGTTATTTGGGATTATCAAATCAAGTAATGAATATGAAAATAATCTGAAAACTATCTTTATCCCTATCACACAAATGTAGAAACTGAGGCTGAGAGAGTTAAATAACTTACTTGAGATCACACAGCCAGTTACGAATGATACCAGAAATCGAACACGAGCAGTTTCACTCTAGGTACTGTGCACTTCTTCATGTACACAATGCTCCTTGATGCTGCTATCCTAGGTCACAGATTGAACAGCCTGGATCACAAATTTGAACTACGGCATGTTTAAATGGTTTTAATAACTTATTCATGAATAAGCACCCAAAACAAAGCGGCCTAGAATATCTGTTTCCTAATTTCACATAAGTATTAAAAAGTGAAACTGTTACTATAAATGAAAAAACCTAACCTACTAGTAAAATGATTTTTAGATTACTTTAGATTTCTTCTGTCAAGTTATTCGCATAACTTTCTTCGCACTGTTACATTTAAACAGAACTGTTGCTGTATCACATTGCTAAATATATTGAATTTACTTACATATCCACAAGAAAATTGTATTAAAACTTTTCTTAGTTTCCTAACAGTATTTCAATTAAGTGAAAACTAAGAAACCCTACTTTTTAGGCTCAAGTATTTGAAATTTTGCCTTCCAAATTACTTGTAAGTACAACTTAATAATCAATAGGTTCTTTTCGTGCAACAGCCATGTTTAATACAGCATTTATCTCCCATGCCTTACAAATAATTTGTCACATTGTAAGTAGGTGTTCATAAATCTTTGTTTAAAAACTTAAGATCCAGAGTTTTAAATTAAAGACACTGTAATTTATTTGAAGCTGTAAAGCTAGATAGGCTAGAGTCAAAACTAGATCTGACCTCCCCTGTCAAGCAGTTCATCCCTCTTTTCAGTATACCATTTTGACTTTTAAACTCATTTATACAATACTGGAAATGAGAAACTGAAAGAAAGGTAACTCGGAAAACACTTGACACAAACTTTCACAATTAGTATTATCATTCTCTTCCTCTCCATGGCTTCATTCCACTTTATCATCTGTTACCCTGGGATTTCTACAATACCTCAGAGTTCTAGTCACTGTTGTCAGAATAAACGCCCTTCTCCTTTCCACCTTCACCTTTTCCTTCCATATTCATCTTCCAAGTCTTACTTCTTTTCAATTCAATCATTTAAATAGCAAATATGGATAACCAAAAACTGGCCATCACTGATCAGTGACACAACCATTGTCTTGCTTACCATCTTCAAGTCAATTTAACCTTAATGGCCTTTCCTAGATCTAAAAAGTACGATTAATTAGCACTGTCATATGAACTGCATTTCAATCTTCTTTATTTTGCCAATGTTCTGATTATTTTAATAATGTGATTATCTCTCTTCCTAGATAGTTGGCTTCTCCAGGTAGGAATTGTTTTCTACTACATTTAGACTGTCTTAGTACCTAGAATACACCGTCCTTTACAATAACAGCTACTAAAATACTGACAGAGTGCCTAGTCAGTACCAAGCACCGCACAGGCCTTTCATAGGACTCTATTGTTGATGCAAAACAGGAGTTAAGAGCACAGGGTCTGGAGCCAGGCTGCCTGCGTTCAGATCCTGGCTCTATCATCTGCCAGCAGTGACTGTAGGAAAATCTCTTACTGTCTTTCTGCCGGTTTTCACTTATAAAAGAAGCGCAGCAATGTTACAGAGCTGACAAGGTCTTTTAATTCTGCAAAGCACTCGACACAGGTCTCAGCACTTAGAAAACACTCTACAAAATACGGCTGCTTCTGATTTCTCACAATGACCCCTCAAAGGTATGAGCCCTTCTTTCTCATCACAGAGGTTAAGAGCTTGCGCTGGACACAGTGGAGCTGGCTGACCCCCGCTGTGGGCGCCCAGAGCCCCGCCGGCCCCGGTAAATGCCGGCGGCAAGCGGCCCCGCCCCCGGACAGGCCCTGCCAAAGAAAGCCGCCGTCCGCGCCAGGACCCTCCTTCCTAATCATGGGTGAGTCTGGTTCCGGGCTGGCGGGCAAGCCACCCTCCCCTAACACAGAAGCGAAACAGAAGGGCGCTGAGGGCACAGCCACTGTCTGACTCCCGCCGCCCGCGGCCTCCCACGAAGCCCCAGCCGCGCGACCCCTCAACATTCCAGAGGCACCCGCCCGCCTCGCCCCCGCGCCTAACACTGATGCTCCACAAGGGTCAGCAGGGCCCCTGCCCCACCTCCCGTCACGGCGTCCTACCTGCGGCCCGTGGAGGACGCCGTCAGCCTCCGAAAAGCGCGGGGACCGACGTGCGCCTGCGCGTTGCTGACGCCATCGGGCTCGCGCCGTGCGTGCGTGCGTGCGTGCGTGCGTGCGTGCGTGCGTGCGTGCGTGCGTGCGGCGCGAGGGGCGCGGGGCGTGGGCGTGGCACCTGGGCCCGGGCACCACCACCTGGGCCCGGGCACCACCACCTGGGCCCGGGCACCACCACCTGGGCCCGGGCACCACCACCTGGGCCCGGGCACCACCACCTGGGCCCGGGCACCACCACCTGGGCCCCAGCTCCGACCTGTGGTGTTCAATAAACGCTTATTGCAGGTGCTCCGCTGAAGGAGCCGGCAGCGGTGGTGTACGTAAAGTGGTCAATTGTCTGCGTTGCATTGTGCATACGCTTCATTTTTAAAAGTCTTTTCAAATAAATACAAGGAGGCGATGGAAATTGAAGATTCCAAGGATTCCCGTAGAGCGCGGCTCACCTGCACTCAACGGGAGAGTGAGCTGTGGCTCACCTGGGAGAGCAAAGCGTGGCCCTTCTGCATCCACCCAGGAGAGCGAAGCATGGTTCACCTGCGCCCACCCGGGATAGCCAGCCGCGCGCCTTCTGTGCTGCAGGCGGGGAGCGGGCGGCGGGAGAGGAGCGGGTCTGCTTAGGTCAGCGATTAAGATGTCGTTACTCCAAGCCACCCCAGCCTGACGAGGCCTGAGGCTGTGCCCCCTCTTGAATTCAGGCCCAGCACGTCTCACTGCCACCCTAGCACCCTGCAGTTTGCATTCCACACTGCACGTGAGCGGGTGCTCAGCAGTGTTCCCTGGCTGAAAGAACCACACAGAGTAGCATGCAAAATGACATGCATGTTTAAGATAAAATAATAGAGAGGACACCTGTTCTCTGAATCCGGCAGCTCAGATCTCCCCTCAGCCAACAACTACATCCTTTAGACAGCTCTCTGCTGTGTAGGGACACCTCCCTGAAATTTTGAAAAGCACTCCATCATTACCTTCCACTTTGTTCTGGAGTCAGGTTTCAAAAGAAAAGTGCTGGATTTTAATTTAGTGAATTGGGTTTTCAGACACAAGTTAACAGAGTAGCCACTCACAGTGGCCTCCGCAGTAAATAATGGTATCAGATCACAGAACACGAAGTCTGGAGGTTGGCAGGAAATGTGGGCCTGGTGATTCAGTCATGAAGGACCATCCCCTTTCAGCCACCTTCTCGCCTGTGGATTTTCCCACCCGGGCTCGTCACTTCATTGTCGAGAGATGCCCTCACAGCCCAAGCTAGGCAGCCTCACACGACCCAATTCAAAACAGAAAGATGGAGCCAAACGGAGAAAGGACCTTTTCCCTCTGAACACTTCTCTCTGGAAAAAGAAAATGTTTCCCAGAAAGCCTCCTAACCTTCCTCTTGTATCTCCTTGACTAGCCGGGTCCCCTGGATAGCCTTTCCTGAGAAAGAGAGGGTCTGGTGCAGGGGATAGAGAAAATGACTAGCGACTAGCAGCACATGTTGTTTAAACACAAGATTTAAAGAAATGCAAGGCACAATTTCAAGATCTTTTTAAGGTTTTTGAAGTCTTCACAAAATAAAAAGGAGTTGGATAATGCACTTTAAAAAATAGAAGAGGTTGCACTGAAAGCAGCAGCTCCTAATTCATTTCATGGCTTAATCATGGAAGATGCTTTTATTCTAATTCCATAATTTATCAACTATTTTTAAATTATTTTATAATTACCCAAAGTATGTCATGTAGAATGAAAATAAAACAGTTATATCAAGGCCAAGTCAGTTGTATGCTCATTGGCTATTTAGAAATTTCTAAATACATTTCTATTTAGAAATGACCATATAGATACTAACTTGGGTAATGTTAGGGATGGAAAGTTTATGTCCCCCCCAAAATTTGTATGCTGAAATCCTAAGCCCAATATGATGGTTTTAAGGGGTGGGGCCTTTGTGAAGTGATTAGGTCATGAGAGTTGAGTCCTCATGGATAAGATTGGCAAGTACCCTTGTAAAGAGACTCCAGAGGCTAGGCATGGTGGCTCACACCTGTAATCCCAGCGCTTTGGGAGGCCAAGGCAGGCAGATCACTTGAAGTCAGAAGTTCAAGACCAGCCTGGCCAACATGGCGAAACCCTGTCTCTACTAAAAATACAAAAATTAGCCAGGTGTGGTGACGGGCACCTGTAATCCCAGCTTCTCGGGAGACTGAGGCCTGAGAATCACTTGAACCTGCGAAATGGAGGCTGCAGTGAGATGAGATTGTACAACTGCACCCCAGCCTGGGGGATAGAGCAAGACTCTGACTCCAAAAAATAAAAAATAAAATAGAATAATAAAATAAGACCCAGAGAACTTATTAGCCCTCTTTCCACCACCTAAGGATGCAAAGAAAGGATGGCAACCTGGAAAAGAGCCCTCACCAGAATTCAACCATGCTGACACTCTGACTTCCAGCCTCTAGGACTGTGAGAAATAAATTTATGTTGTTTATGAGCCACTCAGCATATGGTACTTTATTATAGCAGCTCTAGACAGGCTAAGACAGGTAATTAGCTATTTTTGATGATTTTCATCATCAAAATTTTCATGATGGCATTTTGGAGAATTCACATAAACCACTCCTTTACCCTCCTAAAAATATTGCTCAGATACTGAATTACATGTGTGCTTGCCAAAGTTAACTTTTTTCCAACAAGTAACACTAGCCACTTCACGTTCTACTTTTGATACAAAAGCATTTCCCAATCCAGTGGTTTTATCTTCTGGCCTGGTTGGCAAAAGTGTAACTCACTTCTGCACTCTCTCTGAACTGTAGTCTCCCCATCAGGTGTAAAACAGGAATAAACTTTTCTTACCCATGAAGCCATTACGTATAAGGATTATAATAAACATAAGATATAATTCTTAAATTATCAAAGCAGTCGCATGTGGCAGGCATTCAACAGAAACCGTGTTGCTATGTTATTTTTATTGTTACCGTTAATACTTTTACTGGGATTCAAACCCTTATGCCATATCAAGACTTTTCCATCTTTGACAAATGAGACATATTAGGATAGTATTGTAATACATTAGCATAATATGGAAGAGTTTAGTGCTTGAGCTATTCAGTTACTAAACTTTGCTTCCAAGACCACAGACTGGTGGTATATACTGTGTGTGTGTGTGTGTGTGTGCGCGCGTGCCAGCGTGTGCATGTGTGTGCGTGTGTGCACATATGAGAAAGAATATGCTGTTCTTTCTTCTTCTGAGTAGAAGTTGTTGAGCCTTCAAGGGAAGAGATTTTCACCTACAGCAAACAGTGCCAGTTCTCTTGATGGGAGGGATTCTGGGAGATGGCTGCTCATTTCCATATTCATGAATTCTATAAACATGGTCTCAGATAAATGCCAGTGTACACTTCAGTGAGCTCATTTGTTTTTGAGCAGAGGGGATAATATGGCCCTAAATAATGTGCCTCCCTGTCAGCCAGGAGAGTTACATTCTGGAGATGTGTGTGTTGGTGTGTGTAGGAGGCAGTTGGGGTTGAGGAGATAGGAAATCCAACAGGACAAATCTCAGATGGAAACCAGCCCAATCTAAATCCAGTTCTTTCTCTGTGGGATTCCCTGTATGTGGATTCCCACTGACTTCCAAACCTCTCAGCTCCCTGTCTCAGTGGTAAGGAAGAAAAAAGAACCAGGATTGAGGGGATGGTGTTCCAGCCCGCCAGCAGAGGCGTAAGCTGTGTGGGCCAGGGTGAACCAAGTGCACAATTTTAGTAAAAAATAGTCATTGGCTACACTGAATGAATCATAAAGGAATGTGAAGAGGCTACCTCTGGCATCACTGTCATAAACAGAGCTGATGAGGGGGAGGTGGTGTTCTCCCTGTGTCAAAAGACAAAATTATGACAAATTTACAGATGAAATTGGCTTTTATTCATGATTCATGAATCCAGTAGCCTCCATTCTATAGACGGTTAATAGAGGAAGTACTTTTTCCTGTTTCTAGGGCTGGGGGATTTGAATCTGAGAACCACTTTATGGAGAAGTCAGGAGGTGGGGTGAACTGCCATGAGTTATCTAGAAACGAGCAAGAAATCAGACAAGCTTTCCTCTCTGTTGTGTCTCTGTCTAAGCTGAGGTCTTAGGCTCTCCATCAAAAGGATCCAGCCAGTTCAGAGGGAGGAAACCTTCAGTCACTTGCTGGTCTCCTACCCTTCTTCTGTACAGCATCCCTGTTGCCCCTGCCATCCAGTCTCCTCCCTCCAATCAGGTCTCAGCCATCTTTCCAAAGTATATTTGTGGATGGGGCTGGATGAGCCCACAAAAGCAGAGAGCTGATATCAATTATGTTAGTGGCTCCCATTGGAGCCCTTGCAGCAATCTTAACTCAAGGGCTGAAAAAGAAGCTTATAAAATTTAGACATCCCAGCCTCAACTCAAGAAGCTGAGTGCTCCATGCTCCACTGTTCCTAACAAGGGTGGCCCCTGGTGGGCCCCGAAAACACAGCCTTGTTCCCCACATCATGATGGAGGTGAGGTCTTATTTGCTGTTGGGTAGAGAACAAATGACCTGACCAAATTAGATGGGGAACTACTTGGCATCTGACATATTTCCAGATTTCCGAACAGCAGATCATATCATTCACTTATGTTCACATAGATATTATAGGTCTTTGAAATTCAAATATACTTATTAATAACGCATGGACCCTTTCTGAGGGTGCCTTTGATAGTTTTATGGTCTTCAAAGGACAAGAACTAATCTTGGGATTAAAACACGTTTCTAAAAGCAAAATGGTTCCCAATACACACAGCGAACTTAAAGTGAGATTGAGTAGATACCACATCCTTGTTGGAATTTGTTTGTTTACAGAAGCACTCCTCAGTTCCTTACCAATCATGATACTATAGGACAGACTGGTCAGACCAGAAAATCAAGGCCCAGAAAGCCATAGAGTCCTTCCCATCACAGCAGAGACCTCGATCTCCTTGCCTCAGGTGTCTCTTGGTTCTAATTTTATTTCCACAGATGAACTCATCTCCAAGTAAAACTTGTGTATTGTTAATGTATCCAGAACGGTGCCTGACATAAATGAGGCACTCAGAGAACATTTGTTGAATAAATGAATGCAGTTTAAATACATCCCAAGGTTGCAGTATCTTTGTCTACTTCGGAGGGAATGTCTGTATCACAAGAATAAATTTGACACAGCACAGAACAAGATGATCATCTGACACAATTAGCATTTCACTTGAATTGTTTATTAAGCATTTAGCCACATGACAAAAGACAATTTAAAGACCACAGATATAATTTCAAGTTGCAAGAACATAGATTGCCTTGGAAAACATATCAGTGAGGCTTTCCTGCCACTTCTGATGGCTGCAAGAACATGACAATCTATGATGTTTTACTCAACAAAAATTACAGCCAAATAATGAATAAAAGCTATAGACACTAAGGTTGACTTTTTATATAGCAAATAATATTTTTTGTTGATGAGACACTACGCAGACAAAAATCACAACCCTCTGGATAACTTTGGAGAAAGACATGGGAAGCCACATACAGACTTGTTTCCACGAAGCCAGGATGATGTTTATTTGCTTCTTATTCCAGTTTTCAGATATATCTCTCTTCAACTTTGATTCCTACAGGGAAAAAAATAGCATGAACATATGACTACATTAAAATAAGTAAGAATAAGAATTGTATGTACTTCTTATTTGAATATAAAGAAGGAATATATCATTTTTCCAGTGAAACAGAGACAATTGTACAGTGCCAGAGAGTCTGAACTTAAATAAAGGAATTTTTACTGCCAATCTGGCCTTCTCTGATGAAAATTATATGAGTGTCAACTAGAATCTCTGCCTAATTTTCAACCCTCTGTAAAATAACAATAGTTCCTACCTTCTCTCAGAACTAGGACCACATGAATATGATGTAATTACCTCAAAGAAGTACAAGTAAAATCAAGGTATTAAGATTTTTATTGTTCTAATTAATCTGTCCAAAACAACATACATGCATTAAAATTTACTACTGTATCATGTATTTTTTAAAAAATTAAATTTCATTTTTACCTTTTGAATCTACAGCAAATATAATGATTCCAGAGGAACTGTGACTCCTATCAGAAACACACCTTTGTTTCGGATAAATTTTCAGAGCTACACTCTCCACATATGTTCTTCTGGGCATATGCCAATAAGATCCTGATATGATACATGCTTATGAGATAGATGTGAACATGAGGTTGCAGAGATGCGAGTCAGTAGCATTTCCCTGATAGGGATTTGTTCTGTATAGATCTTACAGTGGCACTTTCCCTCCCCCACATAGACTTATGCTGAGAGCAGCGGAATAACTTCAACATATAAGCCTCTCCCCACTACCTTCCAGAGATGCACGCGATATCACTTTGGAGTTGCTCTGGGTCAGGAGTTCTTCCTCAGACCTCAGGCCTCTCTCAGCTTACAAGTGGGGGATGGCCTTGGTTGCACCAGGAAAAGGACCTGGTTCTCAGGGCACATTTTGACTGAGAAGGTAGCTCTCTGGCCTCACCTTTCAGGAGCCATGGACAAGTCTCTCACATACACGAAACATGATTTCCAACTTATGATGTGTTGAGCACTATAGTTTTTCAGATATTCACAATTAAAATCAACAGCAAAGAAGATAAAGTCGTAGGCAATTGGGAAATGCATTACCTGACACACAGATTCTAAATCCCCCATGGCTTATAATGAGTGGAAAATTGTGAAAGGAAGAGGGGAGAGAGAAAGAGAAGCAGGTGCTAAGGAGGGATCACAGATTCATCTACCAAATGGGACACAAAGATAAAACAAAAAAACAAACAACAAAAAAAAGACAAACAGAAAAAGGTAGACATACTCCAATGGGATGACATTCTTAAGATAACCTAATGAAGAAGCTTCTAAGGTTGTCTGGGTTCCCACAGAGGCAGTCTTGAACACCCTCCATGTTGCCAACACTGCGTTTGTTTAAAACGTGTGCTTTGTTTTTTTGTTTGTTTTTACAAATTAACTGTGTGCTGTCTGCAGGGTTTACCTGTGAAAGATAAATCCCTCACAACTGCAAGAAGCCTGGTAGTTGAAACATATCCTTTCTTTAAACCATCAAGAATTTGGACGGCAAACCATGAGTCACAATAAATTCCCTTTTTATTGCTTTCATTAGTTCTCTAAAGGTCACCAGTTTCTTATATAAGCTTATTACGATAGTAAGTTATCTCAACAAATGCTGTTTGAAAAAATCTGAAGGGATATTATAGAGATTGATGTAAGAGAATAAAAAGTAAAAAAAATCTAAGTTTTAAAAGAATTATTACAATGTATCATTCCTTCTACTTCTCCAGAATGAAGATGGTTTTCTCTTCCTTATTTTAAGGTGGAGGAAGTGCAGCTTGGCAGCATGGAGTGGCCGGGCTGGGCCTGTAGCTGGGCCTGCACTCCAGGAGGACACTTGCCGGGGGACAAGGACACCGGCAGAAAATGAGCCCAGGGCGGCCTACCTGCAGCTGGCTTTGCTTCTACTCCATCTCTGCTTGCAGCACATCAGCCGCCATCTCTTTGATGTGCTCCCAGGCCACCTGCACGTGGGCAGATTCCACGGTGCGAGAGCAGATGGCAAAGCGCAGGACAAACTTGTCCCTGAGGTGACATGGAACCAAGTGGATTTTTTTGGCACTGTTTATTCTTTGCAGAAGAGCTTCATTCACTTTGTTGGAACCCTGGAGGGATTGAAAGAGAGGAACTGTGCTCAGGTCTCCGAGGACTCAAAAATCAACCGGTCATGTAGGAAGGCCAGTGCTTGGTGACCCTGCCATACATCAGCGAGAAGCCAACTAACCATTCCCCCTGCGTTTATGATGTTACAAAATTCAACAAAGTAATAGTAACACACCCTAAAAGACTGCATCCATCTTCTCCCCACAATACAATTTCTCCACATTCTAATATGCCATTAAAAGATGACCCTTCCATGGTCCAAGTTTGTTTTAAGGAAAGTAAAGATCCCTAGATATGTCATCTATAAATATGTGAGCTTAAACAGCAGAACTGGGATTTCTGATGGCACCAGGGGAGGAGCCTCTAAAGTCTCACAGAAACATAGAAGAGTCTCAACAACCTAGAAAACGAAGCATAATGGTCAAGCTAGCGCTAGAATCTGGGAAGAATATCCATGAACCACAGGACCCAGGGGACCATTGGTGACTCACCAGATGAGCACAGCCCGCCAACCTGGGGTAGGGCAGAGGCCTCACCCCTCCCACTAAACCAGAGATGGAAGCCTGGTGTCACTCAGCCAATGGGAAGCCCTTGCTGTCCCGCCTGGGTCCTGCTTCCATGGCAGCCATTCTCCTGACCCTTCACCTCCACACTCCTTTGCTTCTCTGTCCTTCTTCCGTTTGTAGGCAGTGACTCCACATCTTCTAAGCCATGGAGTCTTAAATAGAAGGAGCTGAATGTGGGACACTGCATGCTAGTCACCCAAACCTTGCAGGACTGCACTGTGTGGCCCTGTCTTCAGAGTGGGGAAGCAGGGACGATGAGTGGGAAGTGGAGAGTTCTGTCCACTGCATGGAACCACCTCAGACAAGCACCTGCTGGATGCTGGCGCCTGGCCAGAGACCTGCGCAAATCCCGTGGCCTCTAGCTGTGGGCCTGAGCACCCTGCTCCGCTTGTACCCAGGTAGACGGTGATGGGCCAGAGGAAATTTGGAAACCGTGGGTGAACACAAGGTCTGGGCAAATCTGGATGAGGATTCAAGGATGAGGACAGATAAAAAAAGAAACTATGGTACCAAGGGAATGGAATTTTACCAAAAAGACTCAGCATGAGAGCAAACATCTGAAATGTATAGAGTACAGAAAATGGAAGCAAATTATTTAAGAAAAATGTGCTTGCCATTTTCAAACAGACTGGACAGCGCAGTACTTCCATGAAGGAGATGCAGGAAGCCTAGCAGAGGTGGGACAATGACAAGGAACAAAGTAGGCTGAGTGGGCACAGATGGAGACCGAGGAAGGACTGGCCGAGACGAGGATGGAGGGAGAGAGACCATGACGCCATACAATATCACGTCTGCTTTAATAAGGAGCCACATGGCACCCATGACCTGAAAACAGCCAAGCAGTTGTTTTCATTCTTGTTTTTGCTGTGGCAAAACAAGTGCACTGGCGTGATCTCAGCTCGCTGCAACCTCCATCTCCCAGGTTCAAGTGATTCTCCTGTCTCAGCCTCCCTAGTAGCTGAGATTACAGGCGTGTGCTACCACTCCTAATTTTTGTATTTGAAGCATTCAGCATGAGAGAACCTGAAATTCAGATTGGAGAAGGTTAGACAAGGAGAGAGTAAAGCCAAGATGGCAGACGTGAAGGCAGAAAAATGAGCCACAGTGTTTGACTAATGAGCTTCCTCCAGAAGGTGGATTTGTAGACTGGAGGCACAAGCAAAGTTTTACAAAAGGAAACATTTGTCAGATGAACGATGCCTGGGCTTTCTGCACGAGAGGGCTCACTACATGGCATGCGGGAAGAATGGATGGAAACCAGTACACAGATGGGTTTGGTGGCATCCATAAATTATGCAAATAAAATAAAAGCCATAACCTTGACAACATTATGCTAAGTGAAAGAAGACAGTCATAAAAGGCAATATGTTGTATGATTTCATTCATACAAATGTCTAGAGTAGACAACCCTACAGAGACAGAAAACAGATTAGTGGCCCTAAGGACAGGGAATATGGAGTGACTGGGTACCGAGAACCAGCTCCGTCGGGAGACCCCCACCCAGGCAGCTGAAGGCACTGAGAGACAGATACCCAGATAGCACAACAGAGTGGATCTATCCTGGGGACCAACAGCCTGAGAGCCTGCGGGGCTGACAGCTCTCCAGATGGAAGGCCCTGAGCAGAGATTCATCCACATATCTATTTGCTCTTTGGTGATTCTCATTAATACACAGGTGTTCTACATATACACATAACTCAGGAATATACCAGGTAGGCAGCTGTTATCCACCAATCTCTAATTACAAACTAAAAGGTATCCTCCACAGGGGAGCCATGGAGGCAGGGGAAACTTAATGTTTCTCAACAACTGGGTGTGGGGTTTGTTTTTAGTGAATGAAAATGTTCTAGAATTAGATTGCGGTGATGGCTGCACAACTCTGTAGATACACTAAAACTACTCAAATGCAGACTTCTTTTTTTTTTTTTTTTTGCAATAGAGTCTTGCTCTGTCACCCAGACTGGAGTGCAATGGGCAATCTCAGCTCACTGCAGCCTCTGCCTCTGAGGTTCAAGTGATTCTCCTGCCTCAGCCTCCTGAGTAGCTGGGGTTACAGGTATGTGCCACCACTCCTGACTAATTTTTATATTTGTCGTACAGACGAGTAAAAAATTTCAAAATAAATTATAAATAAATAAATAAATAAGGGGGGGTTCAGTGTTTAAAAAAAAAAAAAGAGAGAGAGAGACGAGGTTTCACCATGTTGGTCAGGCTGTTCTCAAACTCCTGACCTCAAGTGATCCGCCCTCCTCAGCCTCCCAAAGTGGTGAAATTACAGGCGAGAGCCACCATGCCCAGCCCAACTGTAGGCTTTAAATGAAAAAAGTGAATTATATCTCAACAGAACCGTTAAAAGTATATTTTTAAAAAGTCCTACAAGAAAACTGTCAGTGAAAACAACTACTTGACGGCAGATGAGTCGAATAAGCACAATGTCAACACCAAGGTTGGTAGACTGGCCACATCCTGGGTAGGGATGGACTGAGGCTTCTCGCACAGACACCCAGAGCGTGTCTCGCCCTCTCAGTCCTCTGGGCATCCCCAGGTCTCATCACTTTGTGCTCTTCCAGGAGCTCAAGTCTCCGCTCCAGCTCTGCTGCCTGCAGGTTTTCCCACGGCCTCAGCTCCTCCCTGCCTCAGAGCTCCAAGAGTGAGGTGAGGCAACTGGACATGGTGGGCGGAGCGGCAGTGCCACACACTGATTGGCGGCCCGTTGACAATGACACTGAGCCCAGCCTGCTCCTTCTGCTGAGTGCTGTCTTTAATTTGAACAAGGAGGTCTCCTGCAGAGGCTTGAAATGATTGTGAATTAAAAGCTCCTTCAAAAACCATACAGAGTGTTAGGTCTCACCTGGCTCCGCATACACAAGGGAGATTACCAAGGGGCATGTGTGCAGAGCATCTTAGAGCCTTTTTGAGAACCGTATCATGATTCTCAGCAGAGATGGCTTATGTCCCAACCCCCGCGGGCCAGCCTGACCTCACCTGATGAAGACACAGCATCAGGCAGCAAAATAACGGCACACCACAGCACAGTGTGAAACAGACTCCTATGTGGGCATCTTGACGAGGTTCAGAGCCAGCAGCTCTGGGGAGGGGCTCAAGACTGGCTTTTCTAAGGAGTTCCCGGGCAAGGCTGATGACGCTGATGCTGTTGATCCACAGAGGACTTTTAGATGAGTGAGGCTATGGACAGGCCACTGTCCTCCAGGGAGGGCCAGTGACAGAGGTGTGGGATGGAGCCTTGGGGGGTGGAAAAATGGTAAGGATGCTAGGGCCAGTGAGCTGTGTACGTGAGAAGTCTCAGGGCAGGCTTGAGGAAGCAGGAACAGCCGCCACACGTGGAAGCAAAGCTGTGCATTGTCGGGCAGGGCAGGCCAGTGGGCTGAAGAATGTAAGTGTTGCTCTGCCATCTCTGGAGAGCCAGTGCCGGTTTTTGAGCATGGAGGTAATGAATGACACTTTCCCCTCTGTCACATTCACAGAAAATGAAAAAGACTGGAGTAGATGTAGACAAACCTTTAGCCGAAAACAGACAAGCCCCAGAGTGACTTCCGCACAGATTTCAAAGCGGGGATCCTGGCGCACCAGCGACTCAAACTCATGGGACAGCTGGACGTGCTTGAAAGAGGAAAAGGAAAATCTGTTTTTCTCATGGCCACTTAAATCAGAACGTAACTACCTAGGAAACCTTATTAGACTGCCCATCTGTAATTCATTTAGACTCTCTTGGCAATTCTCAAATGTTTGCGCCGTCCACTGACCAGCTGTTCCCAGGAAGGCTGAGAAACTCATTCCCTACCATGAGCAAAGGTCTAGTGTCTTCAGGGGAACATCCACTATCATGTTGTTCTGTTCAGGAGACTATTTTTATCCCACCCACACTTGTCTTTTATCATGTCAGACTAAACACCGTGAGGAGGTATTTGAACATTCTGGAAGAGACGATGGCTAACGCCCATGGAGTTGCTCCTCTGTGCGTGTGGTGCCAGCACTCACCGCTGCGACATCCTCAGGACAGCCAAAAATACAGAGGATATGCTGATTATCCCCATTTTGCAGATAAGAAAACAGGCTAAGAGAGGGCGAGCCGCATGCCCAAGGTGCACCCGGAGGCCTTGGCTGAGCTGGGATTCTAAGGCAGCCTGATGGCTGCCATGGTTCATGCTCCTCCTCGGCATCTGCCCCCCAGAACTGGGCATCCTGTCCGCTCTGTCACATTCAGAAATGGCCTTCCTGTCATTGAATATATCGACCTTATTTAACTTCCAGATAGTTATAGAACTCAGAAGCTATTCAGATAGTATGTGACCCTAGGAGAAGGAGCCCTCTGTGGCGTAGGCCCCTACCTTGCTCATTCTAAGCCCGCGCATCCAGCATGGCCCCCACACTGCAGGTGCTGGGGAGGAAGCCACGCCATCGCAGGCTCAGGTGGCTGGGACCAAAACACCTGTCATTCGAGCGGTTCCTCATTATACCACCAGAGGGCACCAAAGACCTAGGCCTCATGGGCGATCCCAAAGCCGGTTCCCCAGGGAGACAGGCTTTGCGCACCGCTGGACTCTGCTCCTAAGGCAGGCTTAGGTCCCCTTTCAGAAAGAAGTGGGCTGTGTTTTAAACAGAAGGCAGCATGATCACAACTAGTTGTCCTGAGCTTAAAGATGTCATTATTGCAGAGAGATAAACCCCTCATTTGTTGGCTTTCTTTCCTCCCAAAAGCTGAATTCATTTCAAATGGGGAGACGGGTATTTCCTACTCATGAATTTATATAATATTCCTTTCGCAGTGCTCCCCCCTAAACAGGTCCTCATAGTGCTCAGCAGCTCCTGGAACTGTCCTCACCAAAGCTTTGGGAGGTAGAGAGTTCGTGGCATGTCCTAGGCATTCCACAAAGCGTGCAAATGGATGTGTCTTTTTATATGCTGTGCCACAGGAAAGGCTGCTAGGGACACCTGCCCCTGTGCAGCTGGTTGTGACGCAGCAACAGGACTTAAAATGAAGGGCTGTCACCAGCACTAAGGCTGAATATCGCAGGTGCGATTGTTCCCATGAAGCCTGGGGACCTCTGCCCATCAAGATGAGGCCACAGTTTAGGAAGGACAACAGGATCGAGGGAGCCAGCAGAACAGCAGCTGGCCTTCTGCAGCTGGCTAAACGGGTGGCTCTAACCAGTTCCTGCCTCATATTCAGGCCTCAGTTTCCTCAGTTGTTATTTTTTTCAAATTCAGGGGAGACGGGCTTGGAGCTGATGAGTGGTTCTCAAATTTCAGTGCATAGCGAAGGTGTCTGGTTTGCTTGTTAAAACAGAAGTCACTGGGCCCCAACGCAGGCCAGCACTGCTGCTCTGGAAGCATGTCTGAGAGCCACTGGCCTAGGGAATATCTATCTTATTCTGGCAATTTAGGGGGAAAGAAACACATTCATTATGTTCTCGTGATTGCCATTGCTCAGTGAACTTCGTTCTTGGCTTGATGTGGCTAAACACAACCTATGTGGTGTTTCTACTTAGACCATCTTCCTGGACCTGATACCCTGCAATCTTAACAAAAGTGACTTAATAGATCTTATAAATAACCTCATCTCAACAACCCAAACTACAATATGGTTCCCTTGCTGTGTATCTGCTTATTAAGACATTTGAAGGCCAGGCACAGTGGCTCATATCTGTAATCCCAGCACTTTGGGAGGCTGAGGCAGGTGGATCACCTGAGGTCAGGAAGTTTGAGACCAGCCTGACCAACATGGTGAAACCTTATCTCGACTTCAAATACAAAAATTAGCTGGGCATGGTGGTGTGTGTCCATAATCCCAGCTACTTAGGAGGCTGAGGCAGGAGGATTGCTTGAACCTAGGAGGCAGAGGTTGCAGTAAGCCGAGATGGAGCCATTGCACTCCAGCCTGGGCAACAAAAGCAAAACTCCATCTCAAAAAAAAAAAACAAAAAATTATTTTTTTTAGTTTATTTCTAAAGTCCCAAAAGACCTCTACAGTTTTACCCAGATAAATGATAAAAACAAAGTCACCTTGCGGATATAAGACTGCAGTCCTTTGACCCCATACATCCTAAATACAAACCACATTTTCAAAGAGCGAAATCTTCGGCCCAGCGGTATCTGCCAGTGCTGAAATGAAAGATGAAACGGAGCATCAGTGAGGAAGGTATTAAAAGCGGCTTCCTTTTCAGCTCACCGGCTCGCCTGTTTCTCTTGGAGGCAGCCGATTCCCTGGCGGCCACCCTGCTCCCTCTACCATGGCTGGTCTTGGATAGCAACGCCCATGGTGGTGTGGGCAGGGGCTTTCTTTGCAACCCTCTGAGAGAGAGGAGCACTGACAGGGATTGTTGACCTGGGAGCGCGCGATGTTCATTGTTTTCACTCAAAAGATGTTTGTGGACATCACAGCAGGGCCAGACCCTGGGCTAAGCTCTGGGGTTCCATGGTGAACAAACAGGTTAGGAAACATGGCCCCACCCCCTGCAAGCTCACTATCCAGTGGGGACAAGGGGGTGATTTTCATTGATCTCTTGCCTACGAGGAAGGAGGGACCCACTCTTGTCTGCCACTTCTGCCCTGGTTGTCCGGGCACCATTTTTTAGAGCAATTCTGGTCCCCTTTTGGTCCCACTGATCACCATGGAGTGACCCCAGACCCCTCACCAGAAAACACAATGTGTGTCTGTGTGCTGATGCTCCAGAAGCTTTCCTACTCCTTCCCTGCTTTCCCCCAGACCTCGTCAGCTGACTGGCCCCACACGCTCTGAGGGATGGAGATGTGGTAAGGTGAGCAGGAGGGGGCTGCTGGGAAGTGAGCACAGCAGCACTGTGTGGTCGTCTTAACGGTCATATTCTATTTGAGCTACAACGCAGACATTGAGGAGAGCTGAGCCAGCTCCCCTCTGGGCCTGGGTGACACAGTGCAGCCAGGCGCGACACCCAAGCTCAGCCAGGCGCGACACCCAAGCTCAGCCAGGCCATCTGCGGGTGGGGTTGCTCAGCCGGAGTCCTGAATCCTCACTGCTGTCAGTAGGAGGGCTCACAGGCAGTTTTTAAAGTGTGGATGGAGGCCAGGTGCGGTGGCTCACGCCTGTAACCCCAGCACTTTGGGAGGCCGAGGCGGGTGGATCACCTGAGGTCAGGAGTTCGAGATCAGCCTGACCAACATAGTGAAACCCCGTCTCTACTAAAAATATAAAAGTCAGGCTGGTGTGGTGGTGCATGCCTATAATCCCAGCTACTTTGGCAGCTGAGGCAGGACAATCACTTGAACCCAGAAGACAGAGGTCGCAGTTAGCCAAGATTGCACCATTACACTCCAGCCTGGGCAATAGAGTGAGACTCCATCTCTAAATAAATACATAAAACAAAGTGTGGGTGGAATGAACAGATGGCGGCTAATTCTGGACACAAGAGAAGCAGCTGAAGGGCCCAGAGCCAGGGTTCTGCAGGAGCTTCTCAGGTCAAAAGGGACCCAACCTCAGACTCAGGCATTCAGCATGGTTCCTCCCAGTTGTACGCCAGGCCCTGCCAGGTGTGTTGACATATCATCTCCATTGAGCTTTCTAGTGGCACTGTAAACAGGGGTTTGGATCCCCACTTTCTTGGAGCGAAAGCAGGTGTGGAGAGTGATTTGTCCAATGTCACCGAGCCGGCATGCAGCAGAGCCTGAGCCAAACCTGCACACACAGTTGTGTGCTCGTCAGCACTGAGTTTTCAAGCTGTTGGGATGCTCAAGAACTAAGCTAACTTGTCTTTTTGGGAAATCTAAAACAAGAATCCCTTACCACGCCACTAACTGGCTGACTATCTACCTCTTAGACAGGAAAGCAACACTTCCTTGCCATGGGTCAGCATGGGTGCCGCACTCCAAAATCATTCCTCGGCCGGTCAACCTCCTACAAATTAAAATGTGGTTTCATCTAACATTTGGAAAGATACCAAGGTAAACTTAATTTCTGTGGTCCTGGAGTGAAAATACACACCATCTAATTGAATGCTCACTCAAACGCGGCTCAAAATGCTGTCATGATCTCTCCAGAGGCACTGTCCCCTCCCCCACTATGCTCCTGGGCACCTGCAGTAGATGGGAGGACCATGAGCCATGTGGGCTGTGGTCCCGGTGGACCCAGCCTTACCTCCTGCCAGGCTGAGTTCCCAGAGGAAAGGAACACTGTCTCATTTGCCATGTTATTCCCAGCCCCAAGCCCAGCACCTGGCGGGGCTTGGAGTGGCCAGCCCACATTCTGTGAAAGATTGCTGATGGACAGACTTAAACAAATCAGGAGAAAAACCCATCTGACCCTCATTCATGCATCCAGCTAAAAGGATTCTACACATAGAAGACAATTCGTATTTGACACTTCCCAGGCATCAAATGAGCTATTTTCTGGTACTTTTTCCTCCATAATTGATCATTTTTAAAAGTGTATTTTGTCCCACTTTTGATAAGCCATCAACATCTTCCAGAAGATGCAGTTTACTCATCCAAATAGCATGCAGGACTGCGTGGCTCAGTGGCCTGTGACCCAGGTCCGTGGTCCTATCTTTCCATAGGTTCGGCAAACGTTTTAGCTTTTCTGAACGTCTGTCTCCTCCCCTATGAAATAGGCATAATGATGCCCGCTTTGCCCAGGACTTTGCACACTGGAGGCAAATGGTGCCATCTTACATCTTCAGCATGCCATTCACCATCAGAAAGAACACAGAGCACCCTTGCCGCACCTGGTGTCCTGAACAGCCTTCTCCTGGGACTAACACTCCAATCTCAGGCCCTCATCCACTGGCGGAGGACAGAACTACCAGCACCTGCTCAGCCTTTTCACCCCCCCCACATGCCCCCACTGGCCTGGTAGGGAGCCCCCTGTCCAGGGGTCTTCTCCTTTAGCCTGATGGCTCTGACAGCCTTAGGTTTGGGTTTCCAAACACTTTGAACAAAATGAGAATGTCTATGATATTCCTTCCCATTCTCTGCCGAGTCCAGCAAAGCAAATGCTCTGGGGACATTTGCCTGGAATTCACATTACAGGTGGGAATCATAAAGGAGCCTGATAGGTGCAGGAGAGCAGAGAGGGAAAGAGGTCACTACACTGTAGCTAAAATAGTGGCACAGAGAAGATGCTGGGAAATATGGCCAGGGACCTCCCTGGGTGGTGGCAGATGGACAGGGTCCAATGAGAGGCAGTGACACTTGTGCCTGCACCCAGGGATAGAAAGCAGAGCTGGGGTGAGAGGTGCCCCTCGGGCTCTGCATGCCAGGGTCTCTGAGGCTGCTCCCATACTCATGCCCAGCCAACTTGTGTGTGCTTTCTCAGTGGCTGCCCGGGGCTGTCCCCACATGGCCACTCCTGCTTTCTGGGGCTGGTGTGCTGAGGCGTCACGCCTGTGCCTCATGTTTAGAAGCCTCTCTGCTCCAGAACAGCTTCCACCCTCTGCATTCCATCTTTCATGAGGTTCATTCCTTTGTCCCCTCATCAGCCATGAAATATTGGCTGTGAACAGGTGATGCACCATCTCTGTCTCTCTCCAGGGACACAGTAGCACAGAAGGCCAATTGCCCCAGAGGGCCTCCCAAGCCTGCTGGATGCCAGTGGGGCCGGGCTGCTGTGGTGCTTCCCACCTGCCTGGGTTCCTTTAGAAGCAACAGGCAGCCAAACAAAAGCTGTCCCCACACCGCTCCTGACTCAGGCACTGCCAGCCATGGTGCCAGGGACCTTAGCATCATCACCTGCCACAAGCAGCAAGAGGCAATCTGGCGGGCAGAGGACTAGCTAAGGACTTGGGGTATGTTGTCTTGGGCCACAAACGGGCAGCCTGGAGGACCGAGGTGTCGCAGGTGTGTTTCAGAAGAGACATCAGGGCCTGCGTGGTCTGCGCCTCTGTCTCCCTCAGTGTCTGGGAGTCCTGGAGGCGGCTTTGGGCCTCGCTCATCTCTGAGTAGCTGCAGGAGCAGCTCATAGCTCCTGGTTGGAAAGGGAGTGCCAGTCAAGGGGCTGCCTTGAGATGGGGTGAAAGAGATCCAGGTCTCACAGCAGGGCCAACAGGGTGGGGGGTACAGGGACCGCTCAAAGGGTACTCTGAAAGTAGGCCTGGAGCACAGGTTGCTGAGGCTTAACCTTTCCTTAACTGAGGCCAACACCTTTCATTAAGCTCGTAGAGATAACTAGTTGAAGTCACAGAAGGACAAGTGCTTTCCAATGAACGCATGGCCCATCAAGGCGAGGTGAATGGTGGGCTCAAATCTTCTGGATTCGCAGTGGGGAAAGGGGGTGCGGCTTGAGGTGCCCGGGAGAATAAAGCCCAGCACTAAGGACAGAAGGGGACAGAAAGACAGGATCAGACTCTTTCCTCACCTCATGAGGGACAGGGACTGGCGGCGGAGGGAGTAGGATGAAGAGCGTAGGGTTGGGGAGAATCAGTGAGCCCTGAGGACCAGAAGGCTGGTGCAGAAAAACAGACTGGGAAAGCCCCAGGAGAGCCCTGCCACCTCCGTGGTTCTGCAGGCGGTTGCCAGTACAGATCTGTGGCTGTTGATGAACGGTAGAGACTGTCTGAGGAGGTCCTGCTCCCTGAGCTGCTAGATGCCAGCAGAGCTGAGATGGTTCTTGACTTGGGCAGCATAACATAAACCAGCATTTCTGGGGATGGTGCCCCAGGCCTTTGAAAGACAGTGCCAAATGTATTAAAAAAGACTTTGATTCCTAGAAGACTTGTTAGCCAATATGAAGTTTTGTTTGTTTTTTTGAGACGGAGTCTTGCCCTGTCGCCCAGGATAGAGTGCAGTGGCACCATCTCAGCTCACTGCAACCTCCACCTCCCGAGTTCAAGCAATTCTTCCACCTCAGCCTCCCAAGTAGCTGGGATTACAGGTGCACACCACCATGGTCAGCTAATTTATGTATTTTTTTTTTTTAGTAGAGACAGGGTTTCACCTTGTTGGCTAGGCAGGTCTTAAACTCCTGACCTTGTGATCCACCCACCTCGGCCTCCCAAAGTGCTGAAATTACAGGCGTGAGCCACCGTGCCCGCCCATGAATATGGAGTTTTCAGCAAAGCTTGTTATTTTTTGTGTCATGTGACATGGTGTCACGCCTTTTTTTCTAATGATATCTAAGCTGGGAAGGAACGACATCAAATAATAATAAAAGACGTGAAGTGTTCGTGCCTGTGCCCGTCACCCCATGTTCAGTCTCATGCAGCGGGAAACAGCTCACCAGCAGCAGAGAGCTGGATGTGCCAGATGCCCACTGCACAGTCATTTAGGGAAGCAAGGAACTTTCCCAGCAAAGTAGTTAAATAACAGGGAAATCATCATACCACATACCACGGGGTTCTGCGTGGCCTTTCTGTACTTACTAAGGCTGTGGAGGAGTGGAGAAGGCATCGCAACTTTAGTTTCAGCGCCGTAAGAACCAGCCACAGTGTGGTCTGTGCAGCACATGGCCCTCATGCAACAGGAAGTCTGAGAAAGGCCATGAACGAGAGGAGGAGGAGGACACACAGGCCGCGGGGGCATGAGGATGCAAGGTCAGGCTGAGCTGGTCCTCTAGTTATTTTTAGTATTATTGTCATGTTTTCCCTTCAGTAATAACTTTCTAGGCTGAGCGCGGTGGCTCACGCCTGTAATCCCAACACTTTGGGAGGCTGAGGCAGGTGGATCACAAGATGAGGAGGTCAAGATCATCCTGGCCAACAAGGTGAAACCCCGTCTCTACTAAAAATACAAAAAAATTAGCTGGGTGTGGTGGGTACCCGCGCAGTCCCAGCTCCTCGGGAGGCTGAGGCAGGAGAATTGCTTGAATCCAGGAGGCAGAGATTGCAGTGAGCCAAGATTGCGCCACTGAACTCCAGCCTGGGTGACAGTGTGAGCCTCTGTCTCAACAATAATAATAATAATAACAATAACTTTCTAAAAGATAAGTCAGGTTGTCAATGGGGATCGATACGAGAGTTTTAAATGGCATCATCCATGGGTGTTCCCACTGTGCCCTTATGCTTATGTGCACACACTCTGGCCTTTCTCCCTAGGTGTGGAGCTGGGTGGTCCCAAGCAAGCTTTGCCAAAACTGTCCTTGAACCAGCCTTGATGCCTTGGGAAGGTTTACTGGTGCCCCCCACCTCCTGGCTCACAGCTGTCACAGGAAGAAGGAAAGCTACACATGCCTTTGAGGGGCAGCACCTGCTGGGTCATTATCTCACGGTCTGCTGACAATGTTCGCTCCAATAGCACTTACACACACACCTCTGTCGGGAAATGGCAGCCCCTGCTTTGATGATGTCTGGTGCCCACCACACCTGACCAGAAAGAACTGGACACAGGTCATCTTTTTTTTTTTTTAAAATGGAGTTTCAGTCCGTCACTCAGTCTGGAGTGCAGTGGTGTGATCTTGGCTCACTGCAACCTTTGCCTCCCGGGTTCCATTGATTCTCCAGCCTCAGCCTCCTAAGTAGCTGGGATTACAGGTGCCTGCCACTATGCCCGGCTCGTTTTTGTATTTTTAGCACAGATGGGATTTCATCACGTTGATCAGGCTGGTCTCGAACTCCCGACCTCAGGTGATCCACCCACCTCGGCCTCCCAAAGTGCTGGGATTATAGACATGAGCCATCGCGCCCGGCCACAGATCATCTCTTGATGGCAGAAGACAGCCAGCTCTGAGGCCACACCTCTCTCCCCACTGAGTTTCACCCTACCCCTTGGGTTCTATTTTTTTGATAATCCTTGTATCACTGCCGTTGGTTACAAATCCCTTTCCAGATTAACACTAGGACAATGTGGCATTTTTAAAGTATGCCTCATTCAACATTTGTGGCAAATAAAAAGGAGAGAGGACCAACGCATTTGAGACCAGGCTGCCGAGGTGACTGGCTCCACCTGGGAGCTTTTTATGTTCCCCAACTCTTTACTCTCCCACTGCCCCCACCTGTGCAGCCCCAGGCACACAGCCGTCCAGGGCAGAGGGGACCTTTCCTTCCAGAGAAATGGGGACAGAGGCTCCTTCTCCAACCTCAGGAGCGAAGTCCAGGTTTTGCCCTCCTCACCTGAGGCCACTGACTGGTGGGCTCAGCAGAGCTGCCCCCACCTGGCAGGACCCCACTACTTTGTCAGTTAGGACTCAGCTAGAAGGTGCCCACCAATGCTGATCATGAGAGTGGGGGAGGAGATGCTTGACAGCCGCAGAGGTCCCCAGGACTCCATTGGCATTTGAGATTACGGTGGAATCTCTCACTTACCCGGTAGTCAGTGATAAATCCTGGAGAAAAGAGAAAGAAAAAGAAAAAAGAAACTGTTAGACAGATTTGTTGATCACACGCTAATCCTTTTCATCTTCCAGGTAAATTTCTTGTGTCTTCTAAGCCAGAAATAAAACTGCCTAAAGGTTGGATCTGGGTGTTCTTTGTGGCACTTCCCAGGATAACATATTCAAGGGGAGTCTCCCGAGAACAGGATGCCCAAAGCACATATCGGAAATGTTACACTCTTAATAGACCCCCATTAGTTTTGCGTTCTGCAGTTACATAGCATGAACATCTGAGGTTTCATCTAGAGCTCAGTAGAGAGTTAACATTCAGATCACGTAAATTGTCCATCACTCATTTATTCATGCATGGAAAGGTGAATGTGTGATATATGGAGTGATTAGAATATTTTCAAAAGAAGAGAATGAAACTCTTGGTGGGAGTATTCATCTCTGTATCCGCGGATTTTAGCAGGTCTTAGTTCAGTATCTGGGACAGAGCAGATACTCAGTGAGTATCTGTTGAGTCGGTTTTAATATCCAGGATTCGTTGGCTCCACATTCGTTATGAAAAATGCCTGATTTGCCTTTGAGCCTCCCTTCATGCCTAAAGAACCCTGGATGTGGGCTCATAGATGGGCGTTTCCATTAATGCAAGTGATCCTGCACAAGGCGTCAGGCGAGGATTATGACAACATGCTGCAATCCTGCTGCACAGATCTGTGGGGAAGGGAGTCTCGTGCCCTGGGAGAAGATCCACGAATGTGGGATGGACCAGGCACTTCAGTGTCCCCTACTTCCCCCGTCAACAGGGGCCATGCCAGGGCCCTAGCAGGCCCTGGCCACGCTCAGCTGGGACAAGCTGTTCCCCTAATACAACCCATGCCCCGCCCTGCACTTCATCCACTGCACAGGAGTGTCTACGTTGTATTTACAAGAACATCTGAAGTCACCACTTGGTATCATTCCCTGACTGCCATCTGGCTGCCAGGAGAAAATAGGTATTTTCCCCGTTAGCATAAAAAGTGGCAGTGCTGGGAGGAGATGCAGGACCTCCACCCCCTATTTTATGAGTGACCCTGAGATGGAAGCCCAAAGCCACACAGCCTGTCTCAACACATAACCAGTATTCTCCTTTATACCACGCAGCCTCTCATTAGTAAGGGAGCTTGCTGTACAAACATAACATCAGTAGCAGTGTTCTACAATGACTCACAGAGACCAATGCAAATGAAACAACAGCAACCAACAGAGTGCGTGCAGGCGGAACTCAGTAAGAAATTGTCGAGGCCGGATGCAGTGGCTCACACCCTCCTAACCGGAGACCTCCGACTGGGGGCTCAGCAGAGCTGCCTGCACCCGGCAGGACCCTAGTAATTTGTCAGTTAGCACCCAGTTAGAAGGTACCCACCAGTGCGTGCTGATCATGAGAATGGGGGAGGAGACGTGTAACAGCCACGGAAACCCAGCACTTTGGGAGGCCAAGGCACGCAAATTGCTCTAGCTCAGGAGTTCAAGACCAGCCTGGGCAACATAGTGAAACCCCGTCACTTCCAAAAAAAAAAAAAATACAAAAAATTATCTGGGCCTTGTGGTGCATGTCTGTGGTCCTAGCTACTCGAGAGGCTGAGGTGGGAGGATCACTTGAGCCTGGCAGGTAGAGGCTACAGTGAGCCAAGGTTGTACCATTGTACTCCAGCTTGGGCAACAGCGAAACCCTGTCTCCAAAAAGAAAAAAATGTGAAACAATCAGATGATTGCCATGAATGAAAATGAGGGAAGTCCATACCTTTTTAATTTCTATTACTGTACCATCTGATATGGTAGCTACTAGCCACATGTGGCTGTTGACATTTAAATGTAAGTAAGTTAATACTAAAGAAAATTAAACTTTAGTTCTGCAACAGACGAGCCACATTTCAAGTGCTCAGTAGCCACATGTGGACTGGTGGCTGCCATATTGGGTGGTGCAGAATTATAGAAGATTTCCCTCACTGCAGAAACTTCTATAGGACAGAGAAACTGGAGGCTCTCAGTAGAAGAATTCAGATACAGTGTCTAATTAGTTCAAGGTCCTATCTGCTTCTCCATGAATCTGCTTCCTCATGGATGAGTGAAGAACTGGCCCAATTTAGAAGCTTCCTTGCACAATTCTTTACTGTTAACATAAAAAATGGCAAACCTTTTAGCTGGCAATTTCCTCTGACAATGATTTTACTTGACCTGTGGCCTACTTAATAGGTCTTAGGTGCCTCGTAAGACATAAAACTTCATGAGATACATGTGGGAAGGGCAGCTTGTACATTGGCAATTGTTAAATAGTGCAGAGTTAAAACAATGCATCGAACAAGACTGGTGAGAAATACAGCAATATATCAGCAACATTTGCATGTGCGTGGTGGGATTATGGGCATTTTCTGGCCCAGCATTGACTCTGTTTTCCAAATGTTCATCTTTAGTAATAAAGGACACATCTTCAAAGCCTACATGACTGGTGTAACCACTTTACCCCCATCACCAACATTCCGACGGAATTTTCAGTTATCAAAAAAAAAACTTTTGCTTGTTTTGGTTCTAGTTCAATACTTACCATTAATTGGCCAGATACACTGGCCCACCTTAAATGAGATGACATAGAGGAAGTGCAAAAGCTAAGAATTACGCATTCTCTGCTGTGGCTCTGGAGCAGCCTGTGTCCCCCGATGCCACTTGATAACTGCCTGCTGGTCCACTCCCTGCTGGACTTTGCAGGCGGGTGCTGAGCCTCCTCGGCTGTCGCCAGCACCAGGCCTACTGACCAAATGACTTAGGCACACCTTTGTGTGTTGATCTGAGCCTTGGCTTCATCTTATTTTCTCTTCCCTCACCAACCCTACTCAACCTCCTTCGTTTACTTTGCTTCCTTGTGGTGTTGGTGGAAAGTGATGCAAAGCCTTTTTGTAAAGACATAAAATTATTTTATTAAAGATGTTTCCTTGTCTGCAGGAGGTGTGCACGCCCATGTTAATATCCCCTGGCTGTGCCCACCTTCCCCTGCTCCTGCACTGAGCCTGGAAGGCTCTCGGTGCTTCTAGAGTGGAAGCGTCTCCCAGGGTGCCACCCCAGGCCCCTTAACCAACCCACAGGGAATGGGCTGCGAGCGCAAATCTACGGAGCACCTGGCTCCTCTGCCGGAGCCTCCTTGGATGTGGACAGTCTTCCCCTAAGTCCCAGGCACCTCCAGGGCAGCTCTGAGGGGAACAAGACCAGAAACAGTCCACAGACAGCAAGTTCACAGCTTACCTGAATCCTGATGGCTGTGCTTCAGGTAAGTGGGATCCAGTCTAAAGGCTCCTGTTAAGTCTGCTCTCTTTTTCACCCTGGTTTTAGAGAACAAATGATAGGGCTGGTAACTAAGCACCCTAGACTCGACCCTCTCCCCACCTGGCTCAGCTCAGGCACCTGCTTCTGGCCCTGCCATAAACACCACTCTGCCTTCACTCCCTGTCTCTGCTCCAAGTATCTGGGGAGGGAGTCTTAGAATAAAATATAAGTATTTGGTCTTTGTTGCTGGTTCCTGGCACACAGCTCCTAAAACCCTTGAGATCTCCCAGTGATAAGAGTGTGTTTTGCATGTTAATAAGACAACTGCGGGCTGGAGTCTCCTAGATGGCTTCCAATCTCCAGGGAGGGTAGGGGCTGGAGATGAGTTGGCCAGTGATTTAACCAATCATCCCCACTGTATGAAACTCCATAAAAGACTCCTAAGTGGCAGGGTTGGAGAGCTTCTGGGTTGGTAAATGGTTCACGAAGCCAGGATGGTGGCATACACAAAGAGGGCATGGAAGCCACGTGACCTACCACCCCACCAACACCTTGCCCTGCGCAGTTCTTCACTTGTAAAGTGTAAGTAAACCTAAGTAAAATGCTTCTTTTGAATTCCGTGAGTTGGCATAGGAAGTTATTGAACCTGGTGCAGGGGTTATGGGAACCCCCGACTTTGTAGCCATGGTGGACAGAAGTGTGGGCAACCCGGAGACCCAACATTCAGGCTTGTGAGCCTGAGCCCTTAACCCTGTGGAGTTGGACACTACATTGGGGTAGTTACAGTCAGAATAGGGGCGAGTTTACGACACCCAGCTGGTGTCTGCAGAGTTGGAGAATTGGTGTCAAGAGAGAAAACAATGCAGGTTAGCTTTTGCTCCTCTCTTTCCCGGGACAGCACAGTGCCCGGCCCTGCTAGCATCAGTGTGTGTTGGGGGGTGAACATCCCGAGGGCTAATGAGCCAGGATACCCCGGGCTGCAGACAGGGGTCCTCTCCCACCTGTCTGCACACGGCACACTCACACTGGTAGTCATTCTGCATAACTCGGACCCAAAATCTCACTGGGCTGGGCTTTGAAGGGCCTGTGCTTTATGGTAATTGCCATTGCTCCGCTTCATTGGCAGGGTGGTGACACCATTGCAAAGCAATTTTGTGGCAAATAAAGTATCCTAAGGGCAAACTAGAGAAGAAATGTTAATCTGACAGTAGCTTAGGCTTGAAAAGATATATAATGTGAGAGTCCCTGAAAGACAGAACGCAGCGAGCATGAAATAGGATGCTGGAATGTGGCTTACCAAGAAAGTGAGAGAGAGGCTGGATTTATCTGTCAAAGATCATTGAGGCTTTATTTTTTAAGGTTAAAGACAGACAAGGTCAGTAGGGATAATAAGCTGAATAGTGTATATTCTTTCTTTGACTTGTGGAAGAAAATCGATGGCACCTAATTTTGTGTGTGTATGGGAATTTTCTTGCACCATTGGCATTTTATGAGAAGCCACTGGTTGCGGTGGGGTGGGGTGGGGGTGGTCCTTTGGGTCTCTCTGCTTTAGAGAAAACTCTGTGCCTAGCCTTAAAGAGAGGGGACCAAGAGAGAGGTGAATACCTATGGTTATCAGCAGAAATCTGCCCTTTGCTCACGAAGACATTTTTTTAATTTAAAATATTTTGCACTAATTAAAGCCATACAAAAAGATACAAAGAATAAATCACCACCCCCTGCTTATGAAATAAAACTTAAATTATAGGTATTAATGAAAGTTACCTATCCCTGCCCCTCCCCCGCTTCCTCTCCGTGCCCCACACAAGAGGCCACAAGGCTGATGTTTGGCTCCTATTTTTACATAGTTCTGCAAAATTTTCTCTCCAAATCCCTAAGCAATCTACATTATTTCACACAGTGCTAAACATACCATAACATAAACTTAAGACATATTATCATAAATGTTATAATTCTATGCATATTTCTATAATTTGCTTTTTTTATCCAAAAATAGGCCTATGAGTTTCACATTCACTCATGCACAGAGCTCTTGCTGAGTCATTTGCATGACCTCATGGGAGTTTAGTGCATGCACATATTCCAATCCATTCATTCTATTATTTCCCATTTATTGATAGACAAACTACACTGCTGCGAACACAGGACCAGCCTTGTGCATACCCCCTGGAGCCCCTAGTGGCATCGCCCATCGGCCATATGTCTGCCAATGGAATAGCACAAGGTGAGCCACGTTAAGGCTAGAGGAAAACATCTACAGCCCTACTCAATGGCACCAAATCAGTCTCCACAATGAGAGAGCTCCTCTTCTTCCACATTCCGGCCAACGTTTAGTATGAAGAGAGTATTGTCAACAACCTGTAGTATTTCACTGGGATTTACATTTACATTTCTGATGACTAAGAGGGGTGAGTAACTTCACATTTATTAAGCAGATCGGTTTCCTCCTTGGTAAATAATTTTTTATTCATTTTTCTATTAGATTCCTTATCTTCGTCGTATTGAACTGCAACAATTCTGTAAATATGGGGAGCCTTCCCTGGAATGTGTATGGCCTGTTTCTGGCTCTCTCAGCCTTCTAATCTGCTCTACCTGTCTGTGCCCGCACTGAGCTACACGAGCTCAGTCGTGGTCGCTTCACACACACATTGATATTTGAGGAGGCAACTTTCTCACTACGTTTTTTTCCCAATTATATTGGCCATTCTTGCCCCACATAAATATTATGCCAGCCAGGATATTTATTAGAATTATGCTGATGTCTAATATTGAGTCTTCCTCTTTATGAATGTATCAGTCCACTTAGTTATGGCTGCTTTAACGACTTCCAAAAAATTGTAGACTTTTCTCCATATAAATCTGAACAGGTTTTGATATGTTTGTTCACAGTAATCTTATATATTTTCTTGCTATTATAAAGAGTATTCCTCTTGTAAATATTAGACTTACTGTTTAATGTAGATGAAAAAAATGCAAGCTTAAAAATGTTAGTGTGTCTAGACATCTTGCTGGGTTCTTTTATTCATAATACTTTGAGGATTCTCTTTTTATTGTGATTACATCATCCGACAATAATGAGAGTTTTATGTCTTCTATTTTGGTCCTTACACATTTACTTCTTTATCTTTTTTTTACTACAGAGGTTAGGAAAATCCAATGTTGAACAGAAGTGGAGATTATTTTTTCCTGATTTTAAGGGGAGTGCTTCTAATATTTCACCGTTTAGTATAGGTTCCTTATGATTTTGGTAGTTAAGTTTTATCAGATTAAGAAAGTTCTCTACTGTTCCTATTTACTAACACGTTTTGTCCTGAACTGTTGTTGACTTTTATCTAATGCTTTTTCTGCATCTAATGTGATAATTTTTTTCTCCTTCACTGCTAACATGGTGAATGGCATTTTAAAATCTTCTAATATTAAAACATCCTGGCATATCCAGATTAAACACAGTTTGGTCATGGCATCCTATATTTTTTGAAATATCATTGGATTTTATTTGTGAATGTTTGACTTAGAATTTTGACATTTAGGTTTGTGAGACTGTTTTATAGTTTTGCTGTCTCAGCTTCTCATCTGGTTTTAGAATCCAATTTAGACTGGCTCCATGGTATAAGAGGCAGTGTGGCCTCTTTTGCTGTTCTCTGGGAATTATAAGTTTCTGCAGTTTAGAATACTCACTGTTTAAGAATTTGGGTAATTCTGTTGTATGAAAATTTAACTATTGACACATTGCATTAGCGATAAGATTTTTCAGGTTTTCCATTTACTCTTGAGTTAGTTTTGGCATCATGTTTTGTTGCAGTTATTGTATATATGTGTTTATAGGCAATTCTTGGCATGTTCTTATTCATAATGCCCCCTTACTATTTTGGGAACTCTCTGAAGTATCTGTAACTATGCCTCTTTTATTTCCTACTACAGATTATCTGGGTCTTCTCTTTATTTTACTTTTTTGAGACAGAGTCTCTCTCTGTTGCCAGGCTGGAGTGCAGTGGCGCAATCTCGGCTCGCTGCAATCTCCGCCTCCTGGGTTCAAGAAATTCTCTGCCTCAGGCTTCCAAAGTGCTGGGACTACAGGCACGCACCACCATGCCCAGCTAATTTTTTCATTTTCAGTAGAGACGGGGTTTCACCGTGTTAGCCAGGATGGTCTCAATCTCCTGACCTCAAGATCCACCTGCCTCAGCCTCCCAAAGTGCTGGGGTTACAGGTGTGAGCCACCATGCCCGGCCTCTCCTCTTTATTTTTGACCCATCTTTCCAGAGGTTGTTTATGTATTTAGGCGGGCCAACTAACATCATCTGGCTTTGTCGATCCTCTCTGCTGGGTCTTTTTTGTGTATTTTGTTACATTTCCTAACTCTTACTGTTTTCTTCCTTTTACTTTGTGAAGGTTTCTTTTGTTGCTGCTTTCTAGCTTAATTTTGATACTTAGCTTATGATTTTCTGGCTTTCCTCTTTCCAACTGAATTCTATTTTGTAGGTGCTGCATTAGCTGTGTGTCTTTTTGTTGCATCTTTCTTTCTATTCAGTTCTCAGTATTTGCAGTTCCCCATTATACTTTATTCATTGGCCCAGGCTTCCAGTGGGCCTGTGGTAGTCTCCTCTTCAATATTTAGGTGCTAAATTTGCATTTCCTGGTAAGATTTAATGGATATTATAAAGAGGAAGAATTTCATGGAAACAGGTGTGTATGCATACTTGAGGACATACATGGTCGTGCGTGCGCACACACACACACACACACAGAGAAACATGCTTTTGTGGCACCAAAGTCACCTCACATGGTGACCGCACCTGCATGGGCCTCTTGGTGAGGAAAGCCTCTCTCTGTAACCAGACACATTCCTAGGAGATCAGGAAAAGGACCCCTGTGTTGGGTTAAAATCCTGGCTTCTTAAGTTTCCTTTTTTAAAAAAATCTACAACACTACATACTGCTCACTGAATGAGCACTCACATTACCTCCTGGTGCCAATAATATCTATAAAACATTCAAGATACTAAAGGGTTCCCGGACCTAAGTGCAAAGAAGCCAGAAAGATAAGTAGAAAACTATCCACTAAGACTTTTGAAACAAGTTCTAGAATCAAGTCTTAATGATTACTAGAATGATTAAAACCGTTTTAAAGAAATAGAATTCTTAAAAACCTCCCAATGTAACAGACATGTACAAACACTATAAAATAATTTGTGGCAAAATGTAACTTTTTTTGGAGAAAGACAGGCCATCTTTTAAATGTGGATAATAACATTTGGTGTGTATGGAATTTGAGTCTTTCTTTGGAGATCTGACATTAAAGAGCAAATAAGCTCTGGACAGAATGACACACATTTACATATAAAAGATTCAAAATACCAAATGAACAATAAAAAGCTTATGAACAGAATAATGAATTCATTATGAAATGTATTTACTAGGCTTATAATGATTGCCAGTTTTAGAAACTTCAATTATTTTGTCCATTTCAATATTTAAAGAGTACAACCAAAGTGTTTATGTTAAATTATGGACTAACCATTAGTGCAATTTCATTAAGCAAAAGAGAAACACTTCTAATTTTAAGGAATATAAAAAAAAAACAGTGAAAGCGATTTAAAAAATCCATTTATGCGTTGTTTATTGAATTAGTGAAATTTTAAAAGACACTAAAAATTCACCACTTAGAATTTTTTTGCTTAAACTCTTAGGAATCTAGAGGAATATCTGTCCTTTTGTGAATTCTGGCTCTTACAAGTGTCATTATCTGTATTCTATTGTGTTAAGGCAGATCACTTTACTGCATCATCTCTTAGACTGTCAAAATATTTATTTTTATTTCCTGATAACTGAACAGTGCAAAAAAGCCTCTGGGTGGCTTCTCAGCCCTCACTCTCCCCACTCCCTGTTGCCATATTAAAAGGCACCATTCGCTAATAGGCAGGGGAAGCCAACCTTAACCAAGCATGATTAGTGGCTCCTATCTCTTAGGTGAGATAATAATATTGCCCAAAAAAAGCTCATGAACAGAGTAATGAATTCATTATGTAGTGTATTTGCCATACTTGTAATGATTATCAGTTTAATGCAGCGCTGTCTAGAGGAGGGGTTGCTGCTGTCCACCTACTTGGCTTTTGCTCTGAGGATGTACATCCTGGGCTAAAATTCAAGACTACTTCCAGTGTTGACAGTGAAAACTGAGTCAATAACAGCTTAACAAAAGCAACCCTGATTCTGGCTCATTTACACCAAAAAAAACAGCTCTCATTCTCCAGCTTCTATATCCCTAAGAAATGATTCCGATGTGTTCTATGTGTATCTTTTTGCTCGTATGTGTGTTTGTAACATGTAAATTGCTTGCATGCATGCACTCTTGGTTTGCATACTGTCAGATACAGCACAAGCCACTGTGTCAGCAAGGCAGTGTGAAGACTGTCCACTGTGGAATGAAAAAAATAAAATTCTTTGGTGGTAAGAAAAATGGGGAAGTGGGTGTTCGGGTATAGTGAGATCAGATGAAACTGTAAGTTTCATAGGAATCAAATAAACAAATCATTAAGATTATGGAGTTTAAAATAACCTGACCTGGTTTAAATCCTTAGATATGGGGCTTATGGCTTTAACTAGTGATTTCTTATGAGCACTGCTATGGATCAAATTATGTCCCCCTTCCTCCACATTCATATGTTGAAATTTCAACTCCCAGGACCTCACAATGTGACTGACTGTATTTAAAGATAAGGCCTTTAAGAGGTGATTTAGTTAAAATGAGGTCAGATGGTGGGGACTTTGAAAGGAAAATAAAAGCTTGGGACCCCAATTCACTCTGCCAAAAAGAAAAATTAAGCTCAAAGCTGAGTCACACAAGGAGCTGCCTTTCCTTTTGTTCCTAAGTAGAGAGCTAGAGAAAAAAGGTACAATATCTCCACAGGTAGCTACTCTAAGTTCACCTGATCTTGTTGTGAAGCGGCATTTTACTGAGTGGGAGATGGAAACATAATTGACGACTCCCCTGCCTGCTCCTTCCTCTCGCGACACGTGGATTACCACACCCTCTGTCCCCTCCAGGCTACTTTTAACACTCTAAAGTAGAGAAAAGGACATTTTTGAAAACAGGCAAGTGAAAAATTTTAAATGTATAAGATCTGCCTCTGTCTGGGACTGTTATGTCTATTTGTTCATATGTAACATGTGGAAATAATATTTCACCTCCAATTATATGAAAGAGCTCTAATTAACTGGCTTAAACAAAAGGTTTTTATCAGACTAATAGAAACTAGCTCAGAGGCTTTTCTGTTCACACAGCTTTAGTAATCTTTGGTAAGATTAATTTGGTAAATTTAGTCTCAAAACTCTCTCCAGTAATTTAAAAACATAAAATCATATTATATTAAATTAAGTAATCCTTGATTTTTCACTGAGAATTAGAGTTAGTAGTATATAGTAAGATGTATTTTTGGCGAAGTTTATAAAATACATGAGAATGTGTTTTTTGCTTAGGAAAACATAATTTTTCTAGTTTAGAGACTTTCTGCTGGTGTCGGGATAAAAACCACTGTTTCTATCCAACCATTTTATTGTAAACTGATAATGTGTATTGATATATCATGGCTAGAGTTCTGAAATAAAAGCTACAGGATCTTTAGTTGCATGACTTTACCTGTGCTTAGGTGTGTTTATGGAACCATATGTGTGTTTCGTTATGTGTTGTGGTCACAAGGTACCAAATTGGCTTAAAAATAAAGAAGTACTCGGGCCGGGCGCGGTGGCTCACGCCTGTCATCCCAGCACTTTGGGAGGCTGAGGCGTGCAGATCACTAGGTCAAAAGATCGAGACCATCCTGGCCAACATGGTGAAACCCCATCTCTACTAAAAAAATGCAAAAATTAGCTGGGCGTGGTGGCCTGCGCCTATGGTCCCAGCTACTCGGGAGGCTGAGGCAGGAGAATAGCTTGAACCCAGGAGGTGGAGATTACTGTGAGCTGAGATTGCGCCACTACACTCCAGCCTGGCGCCTGGTGACAGAGTAAGACTGTCTCAAATAAATAAATAAATAAATAAATATAGGAGTACTCATAAATTTAGTAAATAATCCAAACGCTTTTCGAGTTCACATGACTTGAGTTAATCTTTAATAAACAAGCTAGCTTTAAAATTATTGGCAAAATACAATTAGAAAGTCGTAAGAACTGTCAACACATATTATTGTTTAGATTTATTCATTAAGTAGTTTTATATTTATCTTTGCTAAATGTTTTCAGGTGTCAATATTTGGAATGAGGGCTATGAAGCCATAAACGCCCAAAAGAGAATTATCTTTGTGCAATTTTTGGTAAGTAAGGAATTTAATATTGCTGGTTTAGTAGCAAATGGTTAATCCTGAATTATTTGGCAAAGAGTAAAAACAAACACATTTATTTAACCTAAAGCTTTTTACATAGGTAAACAACTGAAATTTGCAGGCTATAACATTGGTTAACAGGGAAATAACTTTAAATGATGACTATCAGTTTTCATAAGCAATCTATTAAAAATTAATCAGATTAATTAATAAATGAATCTAATTAATCTTTAATTAGATTAATTATAAATATGTCAATATTTTTACAAATAATTTAGAACTTGACACATAATTTAAAAATGACATAAAATTTAGAATCTAAAGTTGCATTAAACTAAATAATAGATATTACTTAAATGTCTGGAACATTTCCAATTTTAAAAAATTATAGGAAAATGTTTTTCTAAAAATAATGTGTTCTTATTAAAGAAAATCATTTTTGTCTCATTCAAAGATTATTTAAAGGTCATTTCTAAAACAAGGTAACAGGAACCAGTCAATACAAGAGATGCAAAAAATGTTACAAATATTAAATGGTATTTTAATATTTGTAAGATATATATATATATATATAAAATGGTGAGAAAGATTAAAAGAAAAGTAATTTCACATGACAAAAAATGTTGCATGATAAATTTTTTGTCCTAAAATAGAATGACTGGTTATTTAAAAAAGAGGATGTCTGGGATAAAAGTCCAAGCATTCAGCAAGTGGTTTGTGTAAGTCATAATAAAGTTTATAAAAAGAGAATTTATGAAAAAATGTTTATGTGATCAAGTTGGCTATAATTAAAAGAAAATGATTTATAATAGTCTTTCTAGAAATTGGGCTTTGATATTAAAAATACACTCATAAACTAAAAAGTTGGTTAGAACAATAAAATTTCCTTAAAGTACTAATTTAGTCTTAATAAAAATTACAGGACATTTTAATTTTCATAAACCATAAGTTCAACTTTAATTTCATCTCACTGTTTTCAGCTTTCTCTCCCCTTCAGGGCGTGAGATAGTAACTCTTTCAACTTTTTATCAGCTCCTTTAATTTTTTCCCCTCTGATTCTGACTGATGTTGCAGCCTGTTTTAAAATATATATATATTTATTTTAAAGGTCTAAAGTGAATAGTTGTTTTTGTTTGTTTGTTTTTGAAATGAAGTCTTGCTCTGTCACCCAGGCTGGAGTCCAGTGGCACCATCTCAGTTTACTGCAGCCTCTGCCTCCGGGGTTCCAGCGATTCTTGTGCCTCAGCCTCCAGAGGGCTGGGATTACAGACACACATCACCACACCCAGTTAATTTTTGTATTTGTAGTGGAGATGGGGTTTCACCATGTTGGCCAGGCTGGATCCTAACCTCAAGGGATCCTCTGGACTTGGCCTCCCAAAGTGCTGGGATTACTGGCATGAGCCACCACACTCAGTCTAAAGCAAATGTTTTCTTCCTATATTATTCTCTAAGTTCTGTGAAATAGAAAACTTTCGCTTATGACCAGGATACACTCTTCCTATGTCTAACTAATCAAACTCCTAAAAAACTGAGATTTTAAAAATTAAGGTTATTACATCCATATAACTTTCTGTATTGCTTCTAAAGTCCTTGTACTGTTAAGTTACAGGACTTTGACTCCTGGTTCTAAAACAGACACCAAGTCCAGTTAAATCTTAAACACTGACAGCCATTAAAAGCCTCATCTTCAGACCCAGGAGAAGATGACAATCAAAATAAACTGTGTTCATGAGACACAGGGCCAGAAATTAAAACTATTCAACCCCTCTAGGCTCAGGGACTATTGCAGAAGAAGTGGACACATAAGATTGGAAAAGCTGATTTTGAGAGATAAAATTAATTGTTTCTCTATAAATTAAACACTGATATCAAAGGAACACTGATACAAGACCAGCATCTGTGTCCCTATGCCAGATTAACAAGGCTTTCTTGGGACATTAACCCATTTTTCAATTACAAAATTATAAAAGTTCATAAAAAGATGTATGGGCCAGGCACAGTGGCACATGCCTGTCATCCCAGCACTTTGGGAGGTTGAGGTGGGTCGATCACCTGAGGTCAAGAGTTCGAGACCTGACCAATACTGTGAAACTTTGTCTGCAGTAAAAATACAAAAATTAGCCAGGTATGGTGGTGCACACCTGTAATCCCATCTACTCAGGAGACTGAAGCAGGAGAATCACCTGAACCTGGGAGGCAGAGGCGGCAAGATCAGGCTCCTACACTCCAGCCTGGGCAACACAGTAAGACTCTGACTCAAAAAAAAAAAACAAAAACAAAAACAAAAACAAAAAACAGATTTATGGAAATTATGCATTTTGATCAAGATAATTAAAATTTAATGTATTTATTTATAAAATTTGAGAGACAGATTTAATTGGCCTGATACTGTCTTTATCAGGGCTTATTGTTTAGAAAATAAGTCTCTTAAAGAATAAAGGTGTTTCCCTTTTTTGTGAAATCTTTGAGTTATCACTTTGGCTAAATGAATGACTTATTTTTCAGTGACCTGTGTTTGATCCTGTTTTGTCATTGGTTATTTTAGCAAGGCTTTGACTGGAATGACATATTCAGATTGCCTTGAGAAAATAAGGGTGACCTACAGAGCTAATAAAAGCCTCTTGGACAAACTGGCCCCATACCCTGTCCTTCAAAGGGTCCTGAACTGTGCTAAGTAAAAAATGTCACTTTCTAAAAGGGCGAGGAAACTCAAGTTTTATGGGACCTTGAAATGAGAAGAATTCAACCAGTTCACATAGGTATCTATAGGCACCGATAAATCCTTGGCTGGGATTGAGGCTTTTGAAAGCTCTAAATCTTAGATTCTTTATGAAAGGGTTCCAACAGAACCAATTTAAAAAAAAAGAGAGACAGAGAGAGAGAGGGAGAGAGAGAGGGTGCAAACCTATTTAGCAAATGATTACTCTTGCTGCACTTTATCCAAATAATCAAGCCAATCATAATAGGACTAAAATTTATTTTACAAATAAATTGGCCCTATTATAATTTTCTATTTAATAAAATTGGGAAACTGGAGAGAAAAAAATTATGTTTCAAAATAAACCATAGTACACCTGTAATTAGATTCTAGCCTTGCCTAACGTTTGTCAATTTTCATTATTTTCTACAATTTGGACTGAATTCTAAAATTTTTCCTGGCTACAATTCTCCAAAATAATGTTCTCAGGTTTTTTTTTTTCTTTCTTTTCGTTTTTAATCGTGATTTGAAATCACTAAAAATTAAGCTGTACTTTTCTTAAAGTCATGTGAACTGAAACTAGACAATATCAATTTTGGAAGAAAACAACCGGAATCTATTCATATAAGTAAACCACTTCCATACCTGCCTACTGATGTACAGACTTCCGAGTAACCTGGCCTATATCAGTTTTTCAGGATTGTTCTTTCTTTATGTTTGATGGGTTTTTTTCCCCTCTCTCTTCCTCCACCTATATTTTTTCCTTCATGGGTCGTGAGACTTTACAACCTGCTAAAAATGAGCTTTCCTAACAAGTTGGTACCTATCTGTCTAGAAATAAACTGTCTTAGCCACAAAAGACCAGATGAAACCCAAGACCAGGGACTCATTTTCTTCTAAAATGCATTCTCTGAAAGACTTTTTTTAAAAAGAAGAGGGCGAGAAATGTGAAAGGAAAATAAAAACTTGGTACTTCAATTTACTATGCCAAAGGAAAAAAATTAAGCTGAATGCTTTCATGCAAGAAGATGCCTTTCCTTTTTTTCCTAAGCAGAAAGCTACATAAAAAGTTAAATAACTCTACAGGTAGCTACTCTACGTTCACCTTATATAATATAAAGAGCTGATTTACCGAGCATGAAGACAAATACATCATTAACTATTCCCCTACCTGATCCTTTTCTCTCACATGACGTGGATTCAGTAATGTGACCATACCCTCCATTTTTCCCCTCCAGCCTGCCTTCCCCTTTATGTACCGATGGCCTCAAAATCATCTTTGGAGAAAGGCACAGACCACACCGTTTCTGTGATTCCTTGTTTATTCTTCCAGGAATGTCCTTAAGCTTAGCAAAATAAACATCTGAACTGATTGAGACCCGTCTCAGATACTTTTTGGTTAACAGGCCTAGGGTCCTCATAAGAGGAGGAAATTTGGACGTAGATAAACAGAAGGAAGACCATGTGAGGACAGGGAGAAGAGGACCATCTGTAAGCCCGGGAGAGGCCTCAGAAGAAACCAGCCTGCTGATGGCTTTATCTCGGACGTCTGGTCTCTAGGACTGAGAGGGAAACCATCTGTTGTTTAAGCCGCCCGTCGAGGTACTTGGTTAAGCCAGCCCTAGCCAACTAATTAACACAAGCACAGGGCCCCCACACAGTAAAGATCAGCAGTTTCTGTGTTAAAACACAAATCCTTCAAAATCAGATTTCACTCCTCAACATTTGTGCCATTTGTACGGTGTCATGGAACAGAGCCTTGGGTATGGGAGAGATCTGATTTTCCCAGGTACACGAAATCTCACCAAATTCTTTGACTCTCGTTCTGTCGAGAATGCACCAGCTCAGGAGAGAAAGAGCACATTCTCTATTATAATTTAAAAACGTATTTTGTAGCCTGTCAAGCCCGTAGGAAGATAAGAGGCTCCACAAGTATTGCAACCACCCTGCCCACCCCTGCCACCCACCCCAGAGGATGAGAACTAACCCCATCACCCTTCTCTTGTGGCAGACTTCCAGCCACTGCAGGCCTCTCTTGTGTCTTAGGGCTTACGTTTAATTCCTTCTACAGGCTAATCACCCTCTGTCCTCTCTCCCTTCACCAAATGTCTTCCCTGTGTGTCCTGTGTCTCTTCCCTACGTCACCTCCACTTTGTCAAATTTCCCCTCACAGGCTGGTGGCTGAACTGAACTCCGAGGGCCGGGGAGGAACTGTACAAGACAGACGAGCGCACAGCCACCAGCTGGCCAGCATCCTCTCTGCAGCGCCTGCGGCAGCCTCAGAGCATCAACTCGGCGGCAGGCACTCCGTGGCCGGAAAGGCTTGACTCCTTCTCACCAGGGCGCTGACTTAGCAGGTTTTCTCTCAGCCTTAACAAAGGCACTGGTTGTCTGGACCCGAGAGCAGGACGCCCCATTCATTACACTTCTTATCTTGTGTCAATATTTGCCTCCACGATCAGGGACCCAAAATGTTTCTGATCTGACCGCTTCACCTTCCTCATCTGTAAAAAGAGCGTGGCAATGTCTGTGTCCCCCATCATGGGGCTGTCGTGGGGATCTGGAGAGCTATGAGAGGTTAAGGACTTAGAAAGGAGGCTGGACCTATCTGCAGTCACTAACAGTCTTGCTGATATCATTGTTTTATCCAGGCACTGGGGACGGCCTCGGTGTGCACCAGAACCCCTCTTCAGGACAGCCCCATCAGCCCTCGCCCTGCTCCAGGGTGGTTCTAGGGTTGCCTTTGTGGAAGGAATATGAGGACACCTGCCCCTTGCAAAATAAAAGCATCCAGGGAGAGCCACTTGTTCCCGCCAGAGCCAGCGGACTCTCTGCCTGGTCCCTCTGAACTCCAGCTCCCTTAGAGAATTTTCCCCACTGACCAAACAACCTCAACAGAGTGGATTTGCATTTCAATCAAAATTACACCTTGAATAAAGGGACCTGTGGCACACAGTGCAAAATGTTCTCACTGTGTTCCACCTTGGGTGAAACAGAAAAACACAACCACTGGAAAACAAAAGAATACTCACATTCATAGCAGCCATGGCTTTCATCAATACTTATTAGTATTTCAGACAAAATGAAGTCTGAAATGCCCACATATCAACTGGTTTTAAAATTATATAGCAGAAGTTTGGGTAAAAAGACAGACAAAAAAACATTCATTTGAATACAAGTAAATAACTAGAAATATGGTTTGCCTCTAAAAAAAAAAAAAAAAAAAACAGTGAATGGATATTTTGGTAAACTGGGAGAGCTGACATTGGTTGTTTTGTATAAAAGCTGTTTTCCTCATGCTCAGGAAGAAGGAGAAAAATCATTCATTTAATTACATACTGGACAATTTTGCAAAGCCTTCTGAACATTTGAAAAATTTTTCAATTTTGCATACTGTACAAAATTCATGCAAATCTTCCTGGCCTTATGATCAGTTAATCAACTTCTCACTTTAAAAATTAGAGAAACTAGTTTCTAGTATCCCCGTACCACTGCCCATCATCATTATTTTGTTAAATATTATGTAGGTGGTATAATATTACCCACTTTAATGCTTCAGTTCTTTTTCTTATTCTAAATATCACCAAGATATTATTGTCCTGTTATTAAGAATTTCCAGGGAAATTCTTAGGAAACATGGTTTTTATTTTTCCTTAGCAAATACTTTTTTTTTTAGACAGAGTCTTGCTTTGCCACCCAGGCTGGAGTGCAGTGGCACGATCTTAGTTCACTGCAACCTCCGCCTGTCAGGTTCAAGCGATTCTCTTGCCTCAACCTCCTGAGTAGCTGGGATTACAGGCATGCACCATGCTCTGCTAGTTCTTTGTATTTTGAGTAGACCCAGGGTTTCACCATGTCGGCCAGGCTGGTCTCAAACTCCTGACCTCAGGTTATCCACCCGCCTCAGCCTCCCAAAGTGCTGGGATTACAGGCGTGAGCCACCAACCGTGTCTGGCCTTAGAAAATACTTTTAAGCATTTGGACTCAGATTGCTTAAATTTAGCATTCAACTAAGACTAGGTATGAATCTAAGAATGAAAACAGAAGCCACTGAATTAGAAGTGTGGACTGAAACTGCATTGCATTTGTTTTCTGTTAATGCCGGGTACATCAAATTACAGATTGTCTTTTTTAACCTTCTCATTTCTTATGCCAGTATGTTGCAATGATATTTCCTAGATAAAAGTTTCCAGCGAGGTGAAGATTTAGCAAGAATTCCATCAAGGGTTCAGAAATAGCAGCAAGCAGTGAGCTAAGTGACTACTGCCCCCCTTTGGCTCTGGCATCTTCCCTGCCAGCTTCTTTCAAATGCACCATCACCTCGGAAGAGCACTGGGGACAGGTAACTGATGTCCGTGAGAAGGGAAACTTACCACATGGCAGAGCAGTCAAAATTCACCAACAGCCATTTGTGGGGATTAAAGTTGAATGAATCTGCAAACTGCCAAAGAACACGAATAAGAAAAAGAAAACATTTTCCTTATAAATGTTTAATTATAAAGAAGACCCCATACATGATGATAAAAGTTTATGGCACAACTAATCCACAGTGGTAGAGGCCAGGTAGGGCTGCCCAGGGGAGTGGCACTAACTTGCAGCAGGCAGGAGAGTCTTCTGGAGTGCTGGAATGTTCTCTTGATCTGGGAGGTGAGTACATGGGAATATATGTATTGAGAGCTGATTTGTATGTTTTGCTAAATCTAGATTATACCCCAATAAAATGGAACAAAAATTTTAAAGTTTAAGTTTATATTCCCAAATGAAAAGCACTTTTAAATTTACATCGTCTAATGTGACACAAAATATATCCTTATTATGTTTTAAACTACTGGAATACTTGGAAAAATCGGAATTTTCCTTCACAAATACAATGTACAGGAATTGTGTTGATTTGGCCTGTGAAATACTTTATGCTTGAAGTTCCTTCCGCTTGCGGAGCTAGCAAAGTTCTCAGACTAGAGGTGTCATGATAAACAGTGGGAAAGTGAAAATTTCTTAACTAATCTACAATAGGTAGGGATAAACCCAGTTTTCATTTCATTGATGGGTTCTTTTGGCAGCATTGCCATAACGTATCAACAGTTCTCCCCATTTACATACGTGATATTTCTATCTCTCTGTCTTTTCTTTCTTTCTTTTTTTTTTTTTAAGAGACAGGGTCTCACTTTGTCACCCAGGCGGGAGTGCAGTGGCACAAACACAGCTCACTGTAGCCTCAACCTCCCAAGCTCAAGCGATCCTTCTGCCTCAGCTTCCTAAGTAGCTGGGACTACAGGCATGTGTCCCCACACACAGCTAATTATTTAAATTTTGTTTATAGAGACAGGTGTCTCATTACATTGCCCAAGCTGATTTCCAATTTCTGGGCTTAAGCCATCCTCTTGCCTTGGCCTCCCAAGGTGCTGGGATTACAGGTGTGAGCCACTGCACCCGACAATCTCCCTCCTTTTTAAAGACAATATTCAAGTTACTTGTATTCCGAACGGCTACAGACTCCCAGGAAGATCCTGGGTGACAACCACGAACACCCGGCTCTGGCTGTGTGCATCAGTGTTAGGGCTACCCTATTTTCAAGGAGAAAATGAGACTTCACCCACCAAGAGTGACAGAGGAGGACACTGCGTTTTCGCTGGGTTGTCATAAATGGTGCTTTCTTACATTTTTCAGATGCATGTCCTGGTCGATCACCTGACTGGTGAACAGGGACAGGGACCACCTTAATGGCCATGGGGCTAGATTGATAATTGATACCGAAATAAAGGCGGCTGCCACAGTGAGGCCTCAGTCTGGCTGGCTCTCCTACTGGAAAACTTCTGTCTTCCTAAGGCCCTAGGGCACCTCCTGTCTACTTGGTTCCAGCATTGTGTGCCAAGGAGGCAGCAGAGGCTTGGGGGGCCTGGTGGGGGCATCCTGGGAGACATTTGGTTAGTGGGTGACAACCGTCCACATCAACCAGCTCTGGAGACCCAGGTTCATTTCCTTCCAGGTTTCAATAAAAGTAATTTTGAGAAAGGGACAGGAAATTACAGCAAGTTTCATTTGTTGATAAAAAGAGACAAAAGGTGAAAGAGGAGCTCTGTTTGCTAGGAGTTTTACGAGTTCCCTCCTATGGGGCTGATCTGTTTAAACTTCTCTCATTACCCAACAGTGATATTTTCCTCCTGCCGACTGACCGACCGACCGAGAAAAAGGCTCTTATCTCCAAGGGCAGGGCCACAACAGGATATTGCAGCCTCCTTATCTGCCCCACTGAGATGCACAGTCCTCAGCTGGGCACAGAAAGAGAGTCGGGAGCAATAATTCAGGAAAAAGGCAATGACTCATTGTACCGCATGAAATCCTGTCTGCTGCTGATAGGATCTGGCTGGAATGCCCAGTGCTGTGGTGGTTGGACAATTAGGCACCCTTCTATGAAAGATGAAACCTCAAGTTGTCAGTTCATAGGGAAAAGAACAGCAGTGGTAGGAAAAGATCACGAACCCTAAACCTGACATCCAGAGTTAGAAAGGAGCATCAAGCTCAGGCCAGCCTTGGGGAGGGCACATACATCCCAGAGGATTGCTTAGCCCTTCCTCCCTTGAAACTGTCCCAGGACAGACATTTCAAGTGATGGAGATTATCTCCATAATACTATGTATTTATACAATACAGAGATTTATTCTCCATTTCCAGCATCAAACACCCACCAAACTAGCTACCGGCAATGAACTGTATTAGCTGGGTACTGGCATCACATTATGAGAACTTCTCACATACTAAGAATTTCAGGAGGACAGGCTGTGTGACTGGGGAAGGCTCTCGCCCCTGTTCTAAGGAAGGGGGATTTCCATTAATCACTAGAATTGGTTCAAACATAATGGCTAAAACAAACCTCAATAGCAAGAAATCAGATGTCAGCTCCTCATGAAAGGAGAGGTCAGTAACGAATATTTTATAGGCCTTCGTAAGCTCCCTTTTACTTTTTTCTCCCCAATACTTTTATAGGCCTTTGGAAGCTCCCTTTACCCCCAAGGATCCATCATCCAAGTCCTAGGTCGTATTATGTACTCAACAAGTAATTATTGAATGAAGAGGTGAATAAATGTGATGGAGATATAAACCAGAATTCATTAGTAGTAAGAGGATTATTCTTTCCAAAGATGGGGCCATTTGTATTCTATACCTCTAATGCCCACTTTTGTGAAATTACAGCACTGTGAGAATTCCAAGTCATAATTAGAATATTGAATAGCAAGCCCGACATGCAAGCAGAGGAAGGTGTCAAGGGAAAGTTTTTCTAAGACACGGTGGAAAATAACAAAAGCACCTAATGCATGTTCAGTACTTACTGTGTGCCAGGCACCGTATTTAATTCCTTAAAACATGATTAACTCACCTACTCCTTACAGCGATCCCACACAGGATGCATTACTATGAAATCTCTTTTATGGGGCATAGGAAGGATATCTAACTCTCCCAAGGGTACACAGCTAGTCCTAAGGATAAATCTGGGATTCAAACCAAGGAGTCTAATGCCAAAGACTATGCCCTTCATCCCGCACCACACATGGGTGGGGTCTTACGACACCTCCTGCCTCTTGGCGGAAAGCATTTCTTTTTTGGCCAGTGCCACAGCTCCCCTGCTTTGCTACCTCCTTCTCTTGGACACGCTGCCAAAGACTGCCTCTTGGGACCCTCCATGGCATTCAAAGCTGAGTCCTTGGGGAGGAGAGACTTCCTACCCTATGAGACACTACCAGCAAGGAAATCCTGCCTGAGTCTGAACACACCGCTTATATCAACACGGCTATTTCTTTCTTTTTAGTCTGTACATTTTACATTCGGTTGCTTTTTGGAGAAGCAGAGCCTTGGTCAATAATTTTTACTGCTGCTTCTCAAAAGAAGCAGGCGTTTCACTTAGCATTAAAGACCATGTTTACAATTTCCAGATGAGTGCCTAGGGGCATTTAAATGTATTGGTAGCTGCTCGTTCGATATTGGTTAAAGAGAATATTATGTTTAGATGTATGAGCAGAACATGACTGTCATATTGAACCAGATTGTATGGAATTGCAGGTTGGTATTTCAAATTACTCTTTAAGCGCATTAAGATTTGATTTTGTTCCTAAATACTTTCCCTTAGCTTTATAAGCTAACATCTAACCTTTCTGTTTGGGACTTGCGTAAGTTGAAATGGAACTGTAAGTGTTGGGGGTATTTATTTCAGGAGGACAGGCTGTGTGACTGGGGAAGGCTCTCGCCTCTGTTCTAAGGAAGTGGGATTTCCATTAATCACTAGAACTGGTTCAAACATAACTGGCTAAAACAAACCGCAATAACGAGAAATCGGATGTCAGCGCCTCATGAAGGGAGGAGCACTGTGAAAACGACCTTAGGGAGAGCGAAGGGCGCACCTACCTCCACTCCATTCAGAAGGTGCCGGAACTCAGGGCAGATGAACGCGCTGCCTGCATAGGCCGCATCGATGTGCAGCCACACGTCTTCCTTGTTGCCTAAAGCCCAGAAACAACTTGTGAGTCCCCAGACAGATGCCTCACCGCGGAGCCTGCCAGCGGACCTCGGCCTGCCCAAGCACCCTTCTTGCTTGGAGCATGTCAACTCTACTTGCTAAACTGATGACTGGACCCCCAAAAGGCCCCCTCATTCGGGGGCTGTAAAGCTGAGGGCAGGGTGTGTGCTGCTGGCCCCAGACACACACCAGGGAACATGGAAGCAGCTGGGCCCCTTGGCTTTCTCTCCTGACCCTGGCGGCTGAGTGTAGCTCCAAGGGCCCATCGTGCGACAGCCCCGTGTTACTAACCTGCACGTCACCCCAGTGACACCACCCTTTCCATCCACCTGGAATTCCCTCCCCGGTTCCCTTTGCTAATCCATTCTCAAGTCCCCCCACAAACATTACCCGAGTGGGGGTCTGCACACGGTCCACGCTGACCTCCAACCTGCCCCACTCCGTCCCCTCCACGAGGTGAAGTTCTTTATTTTACACCATCTTAGATCATCCCCTGCTCCCTTCATGAACAGGGTTTCTGTTTCCCAACCATACATAGAGGCCTTGTGGACAGGGGCTGCCTCACTCAGGAGCGGGGAGAGCCACAGGTGAGCATGCTCCCTTGGTTTTGAGAGATCTGGGCTCAACTCCTGCTTCCAGCCACTCCCTAGCCAAGGGGCCCTATCTACTTCTCCAAACCTCTCTCTCCTCCCAGGAATGGAGATGGAAGCAGGACTCACAGGTCCAAGGGAGGAGCGAGGGAATATTTACATTGTGCCTGCCAGGACTGCAGCACTGAGCAGGGAAGAAATAAATGTGGCTTCCAGCATGGGTGCCTCTCAGCCCCAGGCACCCACCACAGTAAGAGTTGAAGGTGAAGGACCTTAGAGAGGGCACGAGCCACCCTCGCCTCTCTAAGGGTGGATGCCAGCATCAAGGCACCACGGAGTAGGTGTCAGGGTCAGCCCTGCATTGTAGGGATCCATGGATTCCTCGTTCACTCACCATCCATGGTGCAATGAGGCGTGCGTGAGGCTCTCAGGGCACTAATTAGTCACAGTGGGATAATCCCAATCAGGAGGGCTACACCATCATGACATTATCACCACTGGAAAGCCCCGCCTCCAATACCATCATCTTAGGTTAGGATTTCAGCAGATAGACTTTGGGGGGATGCAAACGTTCAGCCCACAGCAAGCTTTGAAATGTACACCTATCTTATGATGGGATCTGACGTTTTTCTCAACCTCACTGCCGATCTTAGCTACAGAGATGGATGTCCCATGATTACTGAGTGACTCCTCAGGGAGAAGCTCTGTACATCCTAAGGCCTTGTGTTCTTCCTGCCTCACAGCCACATCCATCTGGGGTTATGCAAGCGCCTGGGGAGACTGATTCTCAGGGAGGCGATGAGCCCCTGAGCCTTGGTTCAGGTCCACACTGCTCTGTGACCTTTGGCCTCCCATGCCCTGGCATGGATATCCAGGTCCTCAGGACACACTTGACCTTGATCCAACTGAGGGGTTTCATCCTGAAGATCAAACCGAGTCAAAGCTTTGAAATGCCTTAAGTCTTTTATCAGCAGTGGCTTTGTGGAGGACTGTGTTCCCTCTAAGTTTGCAGTTGGCCTAAAACTCCCGCGGAAGGGAACTTACAGGCCCCCAAGGGAAGTGGACTCTGGAGGGCTTCTCTGGTTTCCATGGGGAAGTATGGAGTTGTGGGGCTGCCTCTGCACTCTGCATCTCATATGCCATCCGCTGACAGCACACACTGTATGCACATCATGGCCCATCTAGGGACCAGGCAGACACAGAGATCCTGAGCCAGAGCTTGGGGTGTCACATGCACCAGGGGCACACCTAGCCCTGAGGCAAGGCTGCCTCAGCGGGGAGGGATGGGACAGCCGCACACCCCTCCAGCCTCCTCCTGCCAGTGACTATTTCCTTCTGAGACTTTCCGGGAATTCGAGGCAGGTGTGGCTGCCCCTCCAGCTGTGCGTCTTCCCCCAGTTATGCTGGCACCTCAGGATGCAGCTTTGGCTGCCTCTCCTGTGCTGTTCCCTTCCTCACTCCTAGAGATGGCCTCCCCAGCTCAGCCTGTACCCTCGTCCCCAGTTTCTCCACTTCCCTACTGGCACCTAACTGACTCCAGCCATCCGCCTTTTGTATCTCATCTTCTCAGTAAAACCTGCCAGACAACTGATCCATCCAAGCAGACCAATCTGAACAGCCTCGCTGGCAAATCATTTTAAATGCAGTAGAAAGAAAATGTCTCTCCTATGGCAGCAACTGGAAGAAAACCATCTTCGGATTTGTTTTCTTTGTCAACTAATGGTGGGTGAATAACTTAACTGAATTATGTTAGTAGATTATTCTAATCATACTATAGAATCAGGTCAGCTCAGGATCTCGGAACAGTCCCACTTGGAGTTGAAGAAGGCTAAATATCTGGTGACAGGTAAACGGCAGCAGGAGAGAGAAAGTAGGTAAAAACGTGCTTAGTTGCTAAGGTACCACAAACAGTAATATACCATCATCAATAAAAATGGAATTGTTGTCCAGGTGCAGTAGTTCACACCTGTAATTCCATCACTCTGGGAGGCCAAGGCAGGGAGATCACCTGAGGTCAGGAGTTTGAGACCAGCCTGCCAATGTGATGAAACCCCATCTCTAATAAAAATAGACAAATTACTTGGGCATGGTGATGTGTGTCTGTGATCCCAACTACTCGGGAGGCTGAGGCAGGAGAATCTCTTGACCCTGGGAGGCAGAGGTTGCAGTGAGCCAAGACTGTACCACCACATTCCGGCCTGGGTGACAGAGCGAGATTCCGTCTCAAAAATAAAAGAGAAAAAAAGAAATGGTCAAAACTGACCTCCCCTTTGCATTTTGGCAACGGATGAAAGAGTTTTGGCATTCACCCACATCAGCTCCTTCTGCACAACCCCAAAAGCAACCTCAGTGTTTCAAACCAAACAAATCATAAATCAAACTCTGTCCACAAGCTCCAGCCTCTGCAAAGAAGACGAGGCCCCAGGCCAGCAGGATGGCCTGAGCTGGGTCCATCCAGTGGACTGTGACTGGCAGGTGACACACACTGGCTGTCATCTTCATGGGCAGCGGGCAGCCTGCACTGGGCCCAGGAGACAGCAGGCTGTGTGGGCTCTGTCCGGCAGAAGACCTCAGACCTTTAAATCCGATAGTCCTGGGGAATTACATCAGCCGGCTACTGGCCAGGACATTCAGTTCTTAGCCTGACATCTGAGTCAGAGGACTCCAAGTCGCTTGGCTGAGCCGATGAAGGTTTGCAGCTGATGAGGCCAACACTGTGGCTGCAGTCCCGAGTCAGCCAGCTCTATCCCTTCTCCCAGCCTAGAGCTGTGCACAACCACCTCCAACTGTTCTTACAGTTGTAAGAACAACTACACAGTGGAGCCAAACCCTGTGAGAGCAGGCAAGTCTTGCCCCCACCTCCTGGTGGTTCCCAGCACTGCCTTCCTTGCTGTGCAGCAATGCACTCCACCTTTGAGATGGTGCATTTTCCCTGCATTAATTCACCCTCTGAATAATACTGTGGGGGAATATTGTTATTTTATGAGCACAAGTGGGGCTTTTCTCTTCCCTTTACAGACAGCTTAAATGAAGCTCAGAATGTAAGCTTCAGGGGTGGGCCTGGGCTGGAATCTAGCTTCCTTGTCACTGATGCCATGTCCAGCTCACCCAGGGGTACCTTAAGCACTGGCCTTCCCCAGCTGCTGACTCCAAGAGGGGAGGCCAACGTCCAGGAGAGTAGTGTCCACTCCTCCGTGGTGACCCTTGGGTTAGGAGAGGTGAGAACTGTGCCTGGCTTTTGCAGACTAAGGGTGAAGCCAATTCCCTGGCGGCTGGCGTGGTATCAGCACAGGCCACAGGTATGTGGTCTGAAGGCCTGACTCGGGCAGCTCCACCCACAGACAAGCGGTCAGAACATTCCCATCCCAGAGGGACACAGAAAGGGAGAGCCCCTTGAGCTGATGTCCCTTCCCAACAAGGCTTCTTCTCTCCACAGAAGCAGCTTCAAGGCCTGCTGAGTTCCCAGAGCCACATGTCAAAGATGAAACTCTAGAAACATGGCTACTCATTCACGTTCACCTTTGGAAACACAGCATCCTAAGCCTCAATGAGAAAACCTAGGAACTCTGAATGAGGGAGGGAGGAGGTGAGAATGACCCGTGAAAACATCTAAGCACAGATTATTCCTTGGTGAAATCCAGTTTCATTGTGTTGATTTTCTAAACTACCTTCAGCAATTTTCTTAACTACATTCAGTAATTCCAAAAAAGATGAAAAGGGATATACCAGAGAATTGCATTTAAGCATGGACAATTCTCATGGCAGGTGTATGCACGACCCACATATGAGGATGTTTACTCCAAGATTTTGAAGAGTTTATTCTCCTCAACAGGGCCAACAGGGCCTGCAATTTTACATAGCTTTTATAGTGCTTGGAATATTGCTTTTCTTACAAATAATGCGTTGGTAGAACTAAGCTCAACTCTTGTCCAATTAGCCCAAATTCTGAGTTGGTGGAGTGCAAGCTAATGAGGTTTGTGTTATTGCAAATCGAGAAGAGCTGTGCAAAGCATCACACTATGAAATTAACAAGAGAGATCAACGGGGAAGGTCTGCTAAATCCTCGTATACAGAGAACATTTTCCAAAAAGGAAATGGAATCAGATACTTACAGATAGGACCGACTTCCAAGAGATTGTCAAAGGAGCAGCACGTTGTGGTCCCCAGGGTGGCAACCACCTAGAGGGTAAGAAACAGACAACCTTTTATCCCCCACCTACCAGTCACCACTGTAACCTCCACACAAGCAACCGCTGCCCCACGGTCCAAACCACGGCCATGAGCTGAGATCCCAGTGAATGTCTGCTCTGTGGAAACGTAAGCCCATAAATGCACATGGAATCTGTGGGTGAAGGCATCGTAACAGGTTAAGAGAAACACATTTGTAGACAGAAAACTAAGCTCTGAGGTTAGAAACAAGGAACTTGCAGAAGATTTTCCATGGTGCCTTGGGGCAGAAATGAAGCATTCTACCATCTGGAAAATGATACCTCTATTCCACTTTATTAAATAGACTTTTATATGTATGTGTATCTATTTTAATTAAATTTTAATTAATGTTCTATGTAACAGTGTTACTATGTTCTTATATTCTATATATACATTTTATTATAACTTAAATGTGTAATTACTTAAATTATAATTAAACTATACATATATGTGTATATTTTATTTTCTATATATATGTGTGTGTATATATACATAGAATGTAAGAACATAGTTACTACTGTGGAGTGGAAGCCTGGTTTTTTTCCTAGTTTGGTGTGTGTGTGTGTGTGTGTGTGTGTGTGTGTGTGTGCATGTGTGTATGTTCATACACATACGTGCAATGCACATAGCAAGTGCAGTAGAGATGAAGCTCCCTCCAGTAGGGCCCGGATCACCCAAAGCACCCGTGGATGCTTCTTCCAGAACAGCCTTTGGCATCAGTTAAGAGTCACACAGGGATCTTGAGCAAGAGTATCATTCACCAGCTCTAATCCGCTGCCTTTCTCCTTGTGAATGATACTGTTCCCAAAGATTAATTCAACCCCCAGGAGGTCACGGGAAAACTCTGCTGACATTGAAAATAGTTTTAAAAGGGATGTTCTGAGAAAGCATTGAGTGCTGTCAGTCACACAACTAGAAAATGCAGGCTAGGAGTCACTGTGGCCTCTCCCGACCTCTGAGGGCCTTGTGGTGCCACGAGCACACTGGCACAGCCTGATTCTGTTGTCCCCACACACGTGTCTGTCTCTCCCTCCAGACCCACGGTGCTCCCAAAACCAGGGACCCTGCCTCATTGTTTTGCATGGGACTGAGCATTTGCACTTTGCTGGATCTTGTATAGATGCTGAAACCTATTGCTGAACTGAAAGAGTTCTCTCCAAAGGATCAAAATGCACATTATGTTGACAAAACCAAAGGGCCTAATTGATTTATGGATGTCATGTAGTCTAGATAATGAAATTTCTCTCCAGATGCGAGGAGAGTGTGGAATCGAATTAAATTTGTGTGACCTTGATTGAGCCCCCTTTAAAGTCTCAGCAATGCCATGTGTCCTGAGGTTAAAGATAGAGAGGTCAGAAACTTGCATGTGAGAACCCCAGTTGGAGGCCTTTCTGGTTCCATTTCACCTATGACTACGTGCATTTCACCTGGAAACCAGCTCTTCCTCTTAGAGAGAAACAGTGATCATGCCAAGTTAGCATGGAGTCAGCTTGCGGAAGGTCCATCTCACCGGCCTTGCCCTGCTCCTCTCACAGATGGCTGGGCTGGACAATGTACTTCTCAGACAGAGTGATGCCTGCTCAGGGACCAGAATTTTCCATGCCGAACCATGGGGTGGGGACCCAAAACAGGTCCTGGCTGGACTCTGGAAGGGCTCTCTGTGTCACCAAGTTATGCTCAAGGGAGTCAGTCCCCCAAGGGGCTACCCTCAGGCACAGCAGGGACATTCTGTGTAATTGGAGCTGTCTTCTTGTTCAGGATGGTGAGCCCAACAAGTCGGGAAATGACTGCCATTAAAAACAGCTTGTTCCTCACAGTCCCCAAGAGGAGGGGGACATGGGGAAGTACCAGGGTCTGTCGAGTGGCTGAGTGGGTGGGGAAAAAACTGCAGTAAGAACCTGTGTGTGGTTTCCACAGGAAGAACCAGACAGGGCAAGGGTGAGCAGGCTTAGGATCGGCTGGTTTGAATAATTTCAGTGGGCTCTGGGGTCACATTTGGTTTGCTCCAGGTTGCATTTGGAGCAGGGGATGTCCCTAGGTGTCTGGCACTTAGTCCTGGAGTGGTCATGTCAGGAGGATAGTGGCCCAGAGTGTGAGAGACCCACAGAAGACGTGGTGGGGTAGGAGCTCTGAACTGATGGCTTTGCATTTGAAAGGCGAACTTGAACACAGTCCCTTAAGATCTCTGGAACTTGCTTTCCCTGAGAATGGCAGTCCCTCCAGGGTCAGCAAGGGCCAAAGGTGTCACAGCATCAGAAGCACAGATAGTAAAAAGGCATGGTGAATCCAGATAGTTAAACTATGTATGTGGGGCACAGAGCCCTGGGTTGAAGACCAAGCTCCATGTCACATTGGCGCCTGGCTGGGCTTTATTTTTCTTACTTACAATGCAACATATTGGACTTACAGAATTGCCCAGTCTATCAGGTGCCAATGGGCTTCCATCTTGCATACCTTAATGTTTCTCCTGGTGCTCAGCCTCCTTTGTTAACCTCTGGATGGCCCCTCCTCATGTCAAGCATCAAGAATTCTCCACATTTGTTTTGTTTTGGTAAGACGAGTCACTTAGTGGGAATTGAAGTTAGTGTGTTGTTTTTCTCTGCTATTTGCAATTTCATCTTGACATATAATTGAACGTTAAAGTGCTTTCAGACACCTGGCTACTCAGCTGGTAGAGCAGGACGGTCTTGGAATGCCTTATCTATGTCCTTAAGAGAATAGTGAGGAAACAAAGAATAACTTAACAATATTAATATTGCTTGAAACTGGGTTTTTAACTCCCAGAATCATATCTTAGAAATGACATATCTCTAGTTTTCTAATTCCTTCTGTTTCATGTGATTTTCTTCAGTTAAACACTAAATACAATAACTTCTTTTTTATTTTTTAGACAGAGTCTCGCTCTTATCCAGGCTAGAGTGCAGTGGCACGATCTTGTCTCACCTCAACCTCCGCCTTCTGGGTTCAAGTGATTCTCTTGCCTCAGCTCCCCGAGTAGCTGGGACTACAGGCACCCTCCACCCATGCCCAGCTAATTTTTTGTATTTTTAGTACAGACAGGGTTTCACCATGGTGTCCAGGCTGCTCTCGAACTCTTGACCTCAGATGATCCACCTGCCTCAGCCTCCCAAAGTTCTGGGATTACAGGCGTGGGCCACCATGCTCCGCCAATAACTTCTATTATTAAAATTAATATATTAAATGTGCCCTTGTTAAAATTATTTTCTATTAATGTGTGCATATGAGAGCATCTAGAATATGTTCAAACAGTAATACTGTCTCTCTGTTAAGATTTTGGGTGACATAAACCTTTATTCTTAAATTCTTATGAAATTACTGACTTTTTGTTGTTGTTCTGGGTATGAAACATCTTTGTAGAAACAATAAAACCCTGTCTGGTCCTGGCAGTGGTCTAGGTTGAGAATAGGGTGACGTTCTTTGAGGCTGATTCTGCAGCAGGCCTGATGATAAGAGCCTTTCCTATATGATATTTAATTGCCACCACCTTATGAGTTAGATATGTTCATGATTGTCACTTTACAGTTGACTTATGTGAGGCTCCAAGAGGTCAGTAATTGACCCAGGACACCAGATAGGCAGGAGCAGACCCAATGAGACCCCAGGCCGGGTTAGCTCTTTTTGTCCTGCCGTGCCCTGGGCAAACGGGACCCCTGGGGCACCAGTCCACGAACATCAGTTAAGGAGCCAAGCACCCCAGGCCATGCGAGAGGCCCCTCCAACAAACACAATGCTTTGCGGTGGCAAGGAAGAGGGCTGGGGGCTGCAAGGACAGTGTTCTAAGTGGCTTGTCTACGTGCGGCTAAGCTACGAGTCAGCCTGTCCTAATTCTCAGAAGCCACTTTAAAGCCAGCACCTGCTCCGCTCCAGGCTCTGATTACCCCAGCTCAGCATTGCTCAATGACGCTAACCTGATTCCAGTCGCTCTGCAGAGGCATAATCACATTTGTGCAGGGGGAAGGAGGGGCAGGGTACAGTGCGGGCCTCCATCTCAAAGAGCCCACAGTCTTCCTGCAGAGCCTATCATGACCTCCTCTTCTGCCTCCTTGTCCCTTCAACCAGCCCGCTCCGCTCACGTGCCTGGCAGGCATCGCCCTCTGTGGCCTGACCTTATCAAGCTGACTCATTAGGGAAGCAAATTGTCCTGAGAAACAAGGGGAAACTTTATTATAAGCCCCAAGCTTGTTCATAGAAGGGCAATGATTCAGCTTTTCTGGTTCCAACCCTACCAAATGTGCCCCTTGCCCTCAGCAGCAGGTCTTCAATTTTAAGGGATCTGCAGCCCCTTTGAGAAGATAATGAAGACCATATGGCTACATCCCAGAAGGACGCGTATAGTCGTTAGGCACAAGCCCTGTTATAACCACAAGGGCGCAGCTGAGCAGGGAGACGAGGCTCGGGCTCCAACCCTTCTCCTACCTGGGCCTGGACTCTCTCCAGCTTCACAATCCTTTGTGTTGGTTAAAGACAACACAAGTTGCATTTCCTGATATGTCCTGTGCCCTTCCACATCTCTATATGCTGCAGTCCTCTTCCCTTCAACAAGAAATGCACCATGACCAGGATCACCTGCCTGGATATCCCCTGACCCAGCTCCTGTGTTCTCTCTCAGCAACAGGCTTTGCAAATCCCCTCTAGGAAGTTTATTTGTACCCTCTTCCCATGCATATATGCATCGTTCTCATCAAGTGGTGCAGAGATGGGAACACACCTATCTTCCCACCAAGAACCACGCCACGAGGGCTCGTTACACACCTCCCGGGCTGGTACGGTGCTGGTGCAGGAGGCAGCCTACAAGAAAAAAGTGATTCTCCACTCTGATCTGATACCTAGGATTGGCCCACATCTGTGGCTTCTGTCAACAGAATGTTGGGGAATTTTGATCTTTAGGGCAAAATTCCAACAGGGGCATGTTAATTTGGTACTTCCACCTTCCTCAAGGAAAATAGAATTTGATTCTGTTCCTCTCAATGAAATGTGTAGTCTTCTCTTCCATGCTTCTGCCTCCTCCACCGGCTCCTTCACGTGCACGGATAAATCTCTCTCAGCACGTCTGCCTCGGCCCAACTCACTCCAGCAACTGCAGTATTTACTCTTCTTTCCTTCCCAGGCAAAATTCTTTATAAAGGAATACATTTCCACATTTTTCATTCCCTCATTAGCCCAATGGGTTCTGAATTTCACCCACGGACACTCTAGTAAGTAAATAAACTCCTAAGAAAATCATAAATTACTTCCTCTTAGCAAATGAACAAATGAATGAATGAGTCATCTCTCAGTGCCTGTATTACTTGGCACCTCCAGCAAGTTCACCATTACATTTCTTTCTTAACAATATTTTAATGTTTAATAACTTTTTATAAAAAAAACTTTTGGTATAAATTGGTACAATGTTTTTGAAGGAGAATGTGATAAAGTGTATCAAGTCTTGGGGGAAAAAAAAACCATCTCTTTCATTAAGTAATTTGAGTGCTAGAAATTATTCCCAAGCAATTCTGACAAGTAAATTTACTTATTAACTTGTATTAATTATATAAAATACTTATGTATCTTACTTATTTACTTTATTTACGTAAGTTATTATAGATAGGTAAATACGTAAATAAATAAAATTTTTAAGTGCACCAATTACTACAAAAAAGAATGTCAGCAGGCCCGGTGCTGTGGATCGCACCTGTAATCCTAGCACTTTGGGAGGCTGAGGCGGGCGGATCACTTGAGGTCAGGAGTTCAAGACCAGCCTGACCAACATGATGAAACCCCATCTCTACTAAAAATACAAAAAGTAGCCCAGTGTGGTGGTGTATGTCTGGAATCCCAGCTACTTGGGAGGCTGAGGCAGGAGAATCACTTGAACCTAAGTGGCAGAGGTTGCAGTGAGCTGAGATCACACCACTGCACTCCAGCCTGGGTGACAGAGTGAGACTCCATCTCAAAAAAAAAAAAAAAAAAAAAAAAANAAAAAAAAAAAAAAAAAAAAAAAAAAAACCAGAAAGAATGTTAAGTAAGATAAAAAACTCAAAACATCTGAAAAAATGCTCATCACCACTGGTCATTAGAGAAATGCAAATCAAAACTACGTTGAGATACCATCTCATGCCAGTTAGAATGGCGATCATTTAAAAATCTGGAGACAACAGATGCTGGAGAGGATGTGGAGAAATAGGAACACTTTTACACTGTTTGTAGGAGTGTAAATTAGTTCAACCATTGTGGAAGACAGTGTAGCGACTCCTCAAGGACCTAGAAATAGAAATTCCATTTGACCCAGCAATCCCATTACTGGGTATATATCCAAAGGATTAGAAATCGTTCTATTATAAGGACACATGCACACGAATGTTCACTGCAACAATGTTTACAATAGCAAAGACCTGGAACCAACCCAAATGCCCATCGATGATAGACTGGATAGGGAAAATGTGGCACAAATATACCATGGAATACTATGCAGCCATAAAAAATGATGAGTTCATGTCCTTTGTAGGGACATGGATGAACCTGGAAACCATCATTCTCAGCAAACTGACGCAAGAACAGAAAATCAGACACCTCATGTTCTTACTCATAAGTGGGTGTTGAACAATGAGAACACATGGACACAGGAAGGGGAGCATCACACACTGGGATCTGTCAGGGGGAACTAAGGGAGGGACAGCAGGGGCTGGGAAGTTGGGGAGGGATAATATGGGGAGAAATGCCAGATAGAGGTGATGGGGATGGAGGCAGGAAACCACATTGCCATGTATGCACCTATGCAACAATCCTGCATGTTCTTTACATGTACCTCAGAGCCTAAAATGCAATAAAATATATATTTTAAAAAAAAACTCAAAGGTTTAACACTAGCTTATTGCTAGGATATATATATATATATATATATATATATATATATATATAAACACACATATATATAATAAATGTAAATTATTTAATAGGAATTCATAAATATAAATTTTATGAATACATAAAATACATATGAGAGCCAGGGAAGGTAGAGGTATAATAGAGTACTATGCAACTTTTTAAACAAAAATATACTTTTATATAATATACAATGACCTGAAAAAAATGCTTATAATATTTGATGTAAAGAAAGAAAATCTGACTGGGCATGGTAGCTCCTGCCTATAATCCCAACACTTTGGGAGGCCAAAGCAGGTGGATTACTTGAAGTCAGGAGTTTGAGACCAGCCTGGCCAACACGGCAAAACCTCATCTTCACTGAAAAGACAAAAACTAGCTAGGTTTGGTTGCAAACTCCTGTAATCCCTGCTACTCGGGAGGCTGAGGCGGGAGAATTCCTTCAGCCTGAGAAGCAGGGGTTGCAGTGAGCCAAGATTGTGCCGCTGAACTCCAGCCTGAGCAATAGTGAGACTTTTTCTCAAACAACAACAGCAACAAAAAATCACAAATCAGCATATACAATTAGTATATAAATAAATATATGTAAATGTGTGCAGAGGAAAAAAGGCTAAAAGAAAATTAAAATGTTAAACATGTCTTTCCTTTAACTTTTATTTGCCTTTTTATACTTCCCTATGCTTATAAAATTTTACAAGATGATTAATATTTATAATAAAAAAATTGATACAATAGTTTAAAAAAAGGAAACTTCTTTTTAAAGATACACGGTTGTTGTAATTTGCATTTCCAATATGACGACTAGCTTGTAGCAAACTAATGCTTCCAGACAAACAATCAAAAAATTCAAAACACATCCATATGAAGGCATGGAAGAGCTTTAGAGACACCCAAGAGTTAAAGAGCCAAGCAGACCTAAGAAACGAGATAGACAGCAACACAGTAATAGTGGGGGATGTCAATACTCCACTGACAGCACTAGACAGGTCATCAAGACAGAAACTCAACAAAGAAACAATGGATTTAAACTATACCCTGGAACAAATGGACTTAACAGATGTATACAGAACATCTCATCCAACAACCATAGAATACACATTCGATTCAACAGCACATGGGACTGTATCCAAGATAGACTATATGATAGGCCATAAAACAAACCTCAATAAATTTAAGAAAATTGAAATTATATCAGGCAATCTCTCAGACCACAGTGGAATAAAACTGGAAATGATCTCCAAAAGGAATCTTCAAAACCATGCAAATAAATGGAAATCAAATAACCTGCTCCCTGAATGACCATTGGGTCAAAAAAGAAATCAAGGTAGAAATTTAAAAATTCTTCAAACTGTACAACAATAGGTTGATCAAAATGATACAACCTACCAAAACCTCTAGGGCACAGCAAAGGGGATGTTAAGAAGAAAATTCATCGCCCTAAATGCCTACATCAAAAAGACTGAAAGAGCACAAACTGACATTCTAAGGTCACACCTCAAGGAACTAGAGAAACAAGAACAAACCAAACCCAAATCCAGCAGAAGACAGGAAATAATCAAGATCAGAGCACAGCTAAATGAAATTAAAACAAAAAAAAATACAAAAGATAAATGAAACGAAAAGCTGATTGTTTGAAAAGATAAATAAAATTGACAGACCTTTAGCAAGATTAACCAAGAAAAGAAGAGAGAAAATCCAAATAACCTCACTAAGAAACGAAACAGGAGATATTACAACTGACACCACTGAAATAAAAAAGATAATTCAAGGCTACTATGAGCACCTTTATGCACATAAACTAGAGAAACTAGAAGAGATGGATGAATTCCTGGAAAAATAAAATCCTCCTAGCTTAAATCTGGAATTAGATACCATGAACAGACCAATAACAAGCAGTGAGATTGCAATGTAATTTAAAAATTACCAATAAAAAAAAGTCAAGTTCCAGGCTAATTCACAGGAGAACTCTACCAGACATTCAAAGAAGAATTGGTACCAATCCTTTTAACACTGTTTCAGAAGATAAAGAAAGAACCCTCCCTAATTCATTCTATGAAGCCAGCATCACCCCAATACCAAAACCAGGAAAGGACATAGCCAAAAAATAAAACTACAGGTGCATGTCCTTGATGAACATAGATGCCAAAATTCTTAACAAAATAATAACTAACCGAATTCAACAACGTATCAAAAAGATAATCCACCATGATCAAGTGGGCTTCACATCAGGGATGCAGGGATGGTTTAACATATGCAAGTCAACAAATGTGATACACCACATAAAGAGAATTAAAAACAAAAATCACATGGTCACTCAATCGCTACAGAAAAAGCACTTGACAAAATCTGGCATTCCTTTATGATTAAAACTCTTAGCAAAATCAACATACAAGGGACATACCTTAATATAATAAAAGCCATCTATGACAAACCCACAGCCAACATAATACTGAATGGGGAAAAGTTGAAAGCATTCCTTCTGAGAACTGGAAAAAGACAAGGATGCCCACTCTCACCACTCCTCTTCAACATAGTACTAGAAGTCCTAGCCAGAGCAATCAGACAAGAGAAAGAAATAAAGGGCATCGAAATCAGTAAAGAAGAAGTCAAACTGTCACTGTGTGCTGACAATATGATTGTTTGCCTTCAAAATCCTAAAGACTCCTCCAGAAAGCTCCTAGAACTGATAAAAGAATTCCACAAAGTTTCTGGATACAAGATTAATGTACACAAATCAGTAGCTCTTCTATACACCAACAGCAACCAAGCAGACAATCAAATCATAAACCCTTTTATAGTAGCTTCAGAAAAAAAAAACCACACACACATTTAGGAATATACCTAACCAAGAGTTGAAAGACCTCTACAAGGAAAACTACAGAACACTGCTGAAAGAAATCATAGATGATGCAAACAAATGGAAACACATGCCATGCTCATGGATGGGTAGAATCAATATTGTGAAAATGACCATACTGCCAAAAGCAATCTACAAATACAATACAATCCCCATCAAAATACCACCATCATTCTTCATGGAATTAGAAAAAAAAATTCTAAAATTCATATGGAACCAAAAAAGAGCCAGCATAGCCAAGACAAAACTAAGCAAAAAGAACCAATCTGGAGGCATCACACTACCTGATTTCAAAGTACACTATAAGGCCATTGTCACCAAAGCAGCAGGTACTGGTATTAAAATAGGCACACAGACTGATGGAACAGAATAGAGATCCCAGAAATAAATCCAAATACTTACAGCCAACTGATATTCCACAAAGCAAACAAAAACATAACATGAGGAAAGGACACCCTTTTCAACAAGTGGTGCTGGGATAATTGGCAATCCACATGTAGGAGAATTAAATTGGATCTTCATCTCTCACCTTATACAAAAATCACCTGCTATTGTGAATGACTCTTTGAACCCCCCCTGGTGATTGTTTGGAAAGTGGTTCACGCCTGTAATCCAAGCACTTTGGAGGCCAAGGCAGGCGGATCACCTGAGGTAGGGAGTTCAAGACCAGCCTGACCAACATGGCGAAACCCCGCCTTAAAAAAAAATGTAAAAAAAAGGAAATACCCTGGCCTGCAACCACATCCCTCTAACCTGTTCATTCTGCTTCTGTAAAAGTCCACTTCAGCTGGGTTCCCCCTCCCCTACCTAACTCAAGGTATAAAGGAGAATCAAGCCCCTTCGTTGGGGCTGAGAGAATTTTGAGCATTAGCCATCTCTCGGTTGCTGGCTAGTTAATAGAGGACTCTTAACTTGGAACTCACAGCATGGCACTCTCCTTCTAACTCACTCAGATAATATGATCCAGCAACTGTGCTCCTTGGTAGTTACCCAGATGAGTTGAAAACTTATGTATACACAAAAACCTGCACACGAATGCTTGCAGCACTTCACTAATAACTGTCAAAATTTGGAAGCAACCAAGATGTCTTGTTCCTCAGTAGGTAAACGCATAAATGAATTGTGGCACATTCATATCAGAAAACAGCATTTAACATTTGAAAGAAATAAAGTAGTATGAAAAGACATGGAGGAAACTTAAATACATGTTAGTGAAATAAGCCAATCTGAGAAGGCTGCATATTGTATGATTCCATCTGTATGACATTCTGAAAAAGAAAATGATGGAGACAGTCACAAAGATTAGTGGTTGTCAGTGGTTCAAGTGGAGGGAGAGAGGAATAAATTGGTGGAGCAAAGGGGGTTTTTATGGCACTGAAACTATTCAGTATAACACTGAAATGGTGGACACATGTCATCATATGCTTGTTAAAACATACAGAAAGTTCAATACAAATAGTGACCCCTAATGTAAATTATGGATGTTAGATATTCAGTATTGGTGAGTCAATTTTAACAAATGTATCACACTCCTGTAAGGTGCTAACAATTGGGGGAAAAATATTAAAAAAAAAAAAAGAAATACCCTGGCCTGCAACCACGTCCCTCTAACCTGTTCAAATGAAGGTTGGGATATAAGAAGGTATATGTCCTCCCTGCTTAGTTTTCTGTAAGCCTACAACAACTCTAACAAAATTAAGCTTATTGATTTTAAAAAAATCAATCCACCATCCAATTAGAAAATGGGCAAAAGACACGAAGACATATGTCATTGAGGAGGATATATGGATAGTGAATAAGCACATGAAAAAACGTTCAACATCATTAGTTATCAGGGAACTGCAAATTAGGTCTATGATGAGATATTAATGCATATCATTCAAAACAGATAAAATAAAAAATCGTGAAGACAATACCAAATGATGGTGAGGATGCAAAGAACCTGATTTTCTCAAGCACTGATAATGGAAATGTAAAATAATATAATCACTCTGGAAAATACCTTGTCAGTTTCTTTTAAAAAAAATTAAATGTAACAACTACTGTAAGATTCTTAATTGCACTCTTAGGCATTTATCCCAGAGAAATGAAAACATATGTCCACCATCAAACACCTATACATTAATGTTCATAAATGCGTTATTTCTAATAGCCAAAATATGGAAACAGATACAATGCCCCTCAATAGGTGAATGGGTAAACCAACTGTAGTACAGATAATATCATACCCAATCTCTGTGGTGCAGCAACAAAAAGGAACAAACTATTGATACACGCAACAACTTGGATGGATCTCAAGGCCATGATGCTGAGTGACAAAGCTGATCTTGAAATGACACATACTGCATGATCCCATTTATATAACATTCTCAAAATGACAAAAGTACTAAGACAGAAAACATATTAGTGATTGCCAAGGGTTGAGGGTGGTGGGTCATCAGGAGGGTGAGAGTAACTATCAAGGAGTAGCAGGGGCAGACCTTTGTGGTGCTAGCGGATTTCAGTATTCTCACTGGCATGGTGGCTACATGAATCGACACCTGTGATAAATGACACACACACAATGAACCAGTGTCAGTCTCCTGCCTTTGATGTGATATAACCATATGCCTTTGATATAACCATATAACTATGGTTATAGAAGTTGTAACAATTAGGGGAAAATGGGTGAAGGGTTAGTACACAGAAGTTCTGTGTGCTAACTTTGTAATTTTTTATGAATCTACAATTATTTCAAAATAAAAAGTTGGCTGGGCATGGTGGCTCATGCCTGTAATCCCAGCACTTTGGGAGGCCAAGAAGGGCAGATCACCTGCAGCCAGGAGTTCAGACGAGCTTAGGCAACATGAGGAGACCCTATCTCCACTAAAAATACAAAAGTTAGCCAGGTGTGGCAGTACACACCTGTAATCCGAGCTATTCAGAAGGCTGAGGTAGGAGAATCGCTTGAACCTGGGAGGCACATGTTGCAGTGAGACGAGATTGCTCCACTGAACTCCAACCTGGGCAACAGAGCAAGACTGTGTCTCGAAAATAAATAAATAAATAAATAAATAAATAAAAATAAGTTAAAAACTTTTTAATGTTTAGAAGTATGAACATGACATATTTATCAGCTAGGCATAGCTAAAGAGAGAATTGGTAAATTGTAAATAATTTGACTGAAGCATGGAGATTAAAAAAAAAAAGAATGTGAGGCATGTAAAAGGGCGTGCAAGATGCACAACAGTCTGCAGAAAGATTTAACATATATATAATCAGAGTCCCAGAATGGGAGAAGAGAGGAAATGAAGAGAGGCAGACTTTGGGAAGATAATAGGTTAGAATTTTCTAAAATTGAGGAGAGACACCAAATTACAGATTCGGGAAGTTCTGTGAAATCCAAGAAGAAGAAGTACAAAAAGTATTATTCTTGTATCACAGTAAAACAAAGACAAAAATCAAATGCTACAAGCAGTACCCCCCAGTGTGGGCACAAGAGGAAATGTCATATTTTTACATGTTCTTCATCATGAAAACATTAAAATTATAGCTGACATCCACAACAGAAATCATGGAAGAAATAATTCAATAGACTTATACAAAGTACCAAAAATAAAACTAGCTACCAAACATTCTAGAATTCTATACCCAGAAAAAATATCCTCCAAAAGTAAAGGCAAAATAAAGACACTTTCAGAACAACAAAAATGAGATAATTCATTGTATCAAATTTACATTAAAAATTACCAAAGGGAATTCTACAGACTAAAGGAAAAGGTGCCAGATGGAAATATGAAAATGTCCAGAGATAAGAAAATGGAATAATATGAAACAATTAATCCAAGAAGAGACAAACATAGAGAAAAGCAATCAAATAATAGTTGGGCCAAATAAAAAACAAATAGCAAGACAGTAGAACATTTATATGTATCAATGACTACCTTGAGTGTAAATGAACAAAATAAATATCAGTCGTCACACTGGATTTAAAAACAAACTTTTAAAATAGCAACAATCAATGCTTCTTTCACAGGATACATCTTAAATATAAATGAACAGGAAGGTTGAAAGTAGGATGGAAAATGTCTATATCATGCAAACATTATCCAATAGAAAACAGATGTAAAAAAAAAAAAAAGAAAGAAAGAAAACAAATGTGATTATTGCAATGCCAAAGTAGACTACAGGACAAGATTTATTACTAGAGATAAAGTGGTCATTTTCTAGTGATATATGATCTTTCACCAGGAAGTTATGACAATTCTAAACACATATGCACCAAATTAATATGCTTCAAAATACGTACAAAGTTTAACAGATATAAAAGTGGAAATAGAAATACCTACAATCATAGTGTGAGATTTTAACGTACCTCTCTCAGCAACTAATTTGCATTTCTTTGGTTATTGGAGGATCAGAACTGGTTTTGTGTTCTTATTAGTTTTTTGTGATTGTATTTGAAACTGACTCTTCATATATTTTGCATATTTTTCCATTGGAATGTTGCCTTTTTGCTTACTGATATGTAAGACTTCTTTTTAAGATTTACCTTACAACATACGCTGTGAGTAGTTCTTGCCAACATTTGTCTTTTTATTTTGAGTCATAAAATTTTTGTAAAATACAATCTTCTCAACATTTCAAGTGATGTTTCCTGCACTGTTTTCATTCTTGAAACTTAAAAGAGTGTGTTTTGATTGATTTATTTTTCCCTAGACAGAGTATTCTAGTGAGACTTAATATTGACACTATAGGTTCAAAGAAATTTGCCTCATTTAAATAGAATCTATTCAAATTGTACTGAAATTGTATGTGGGAATTTAAAGGGAGATCTTTCTTTCTACCTGAATGATGTTTCTTCCAAATCTTTATTTATTTAACAAATATTTATTGAGATTTTGTTCTGGGCTGGACACTGTTTCAGGAGCTAGGGATAAAGCAGGGATTCAAATAGACCTTCCCTCCAGGCACATTCTACTGGGAAGAAGGAGGTGGTAAACATGTATGGCCTGTGGAGATGCAGGCAACGGAGAAAGATAAAGCATAGCAGGAGGGTCAGGTGTTCAGGATAAGATGGCAGGTGCACCTTGATCCACTGGCCGACTCTTCTCATCCTTCAAAATGTCTTGGCTGTCACCTTGCTCTACGTGCTATTTTTGAGCCACGTCAGTCCTTCCACATGACACTGCTTTGCTTATGCTCCTGACTCTTCCATAGCCTACCCAGATTAGGGTAAAATTTTACATAAAATCGTACCTGCCATGACTTCCTCAGTCACGTTAGCTATTCAATAGATGGGAAGTAACTTGAATTGACAAAAAAAAAAAAAGAAAGAAAATGGAGGTAAAAAGCATTTCTCGAAGAGTAATTCTTAAATAAAAAGCAGTAGATGTTATTAATGTGTTGCTTATAAAAAAATCTATTCAACCTAGATTTCTGTAACACTTAAGAAACGTCCAGATACTGAAGAGTGTTAATCTACATGTTTCTTAATCCTGGATTCAAATAAGAACCTTGAAGTTGTTGTGAAACATTTCTGATGCCTGGTTGTGTCCACAGAGATTCTGGCAAAGTCAATCAGGAGCAAAGCCTGGGCATCAGTAATTTTTCAAAGATCCCCAGGTGACCTAATATGCAGCCAGGCTGAACACCATGGGGTAGTGGCACAATGCGACATTTTAGTCGCCGGCAAACATGTGCATCACTTTCAGGCACATTATACTGGCACAGCCACACCAGTTAAAACAATTCCCATCTCTGTTGCAAAGTCAACAATTTCTTCCCCACTGGGAAATGCACACCTGCGCATAGGAGAACCAGCATGCTACTTGGCTAGTTAGAAATTTCACCTACGATTAGTCACTGCCTGCTGGTAACACGCCTCTCACAAGTGATGCATCCTAGTTCCTACTGAGAACAACTGGTCTAGGCAGCAAGACCTGTTGTTTTTATTTTTAATTTAACTCTCTTGTCATTATTCCTCATTACATAAAGCATTTAACATGTCACAAAGGGCTGTCAGGGGGTGATCATGCTGTGATTCCTTTTAACAGGAAGCAGAAACAAGATGCCTTGGCTTAACAGAATCCACCAGGCAGGAGGCTCTGGTTCTTTTTATTTGAGAGTGTGGTGGAGTCTTTTTCCAGCCTTCTTCAAGAAGACGACGTAAGTATCACCTGGCCGGCCGCCATCACAGCAACTTGCAAAGTAGCTCTGGCTTCCCCTGGGCCTGCCCCCAGGCCCAGGCAGGGCTCAGAGAACCCCCTGCCCACCTTATGAAACAACTGCTGTTGAACTTACAAAGAATGGAATCAAGCCAGCCGCCTTGTCTCTCTTCAGGGCTTCCTGCAGGGCAGACGCACGCATGGCGAAGTTGCCATCTGAGGGGATGGCTTTTAACTTCACTCCACCAATTAACCCAGCTCTTTCAACCGAGGAGTGTGCCTGGAAAGAAGACAGCAGAGTTGGATTTGTACAGGTGTGTGACACAGTTATTACCAGGCCCTGGATCCACAGAGAGCAGCCAACATTGCAAACCCGAGGTCCCTCTCACGCTGCAGTGGGCAGAACCGCTCTTGACTCCTCCCTCTCCCCTGCACCTTCATAAGACCCCTTTTTTCCTAGAGTTGTTTCTATTCCTGTGGAATCTTGCTTTTTAAGTTTAAATAATCAGGCACTAACAAGGGTAAAGTGCTGGGTCAATGTTCATGAAGTTTGTCATTTCTTTTAATTCAAGAGCGAGCGGTGAGACTCTGGAAAGTAGATCCCAGAGGTGGACTTAGAAATCCAGGCTCAAATCTGTGCCTGCCCCTGACCGTGGGGCCCTGGGGAAGCCTAGTGGCTAAGCTAGGTAAACTGTGCCTGGAGGAAAGAAACCAGCCAGGAGGCATCACCACTGTGGCAGACCCATCCTCTCCCAGAGGTTCTCAGGAAAGGCAATTCTCATAAAAGCCACCACCTTTTGCCCTGCAGCCCCGCTGCCACTGTCTCCTGCTTGACCCTAACCAGGGGCCTGAAATCACAGAAAAACACAGCTGCAGGGCCCAGGTCTTTGATCCCCGTGTCCAGTTTCTCTACAGCGCTGATCAGAAGGCAGGCCAGATAATCACAGCGTAAGTCTGCGCTGGTAGAAAAGGGGACAGAGCCAGTCACTGTGATGTCTCCACGCGTTAATTTCCTTTTTAACCTGATCTACCCGGTTCCCACCCAAGAATCACCCCCTTCCCTTTAGTTCAGGTCTCTGTTTAGTGATACCTGAGGAAATGTTCTTAGATTTGGAAGGATGCTGGCTGGTTTGGTTTGGTTTGAATTTGACATGAAACCAAATCTTCAGGTCTCGAAGTCTTGGCTGATACCCCCTCAATACTCTCACCTGATCAGATGAGTAAGCCACCAGCTTCTCCATGATGGCGGCCTGTGTCAGCTCTGGGGACTCTGCCTGCAGCTGATGGATCACTTTGGTCCGAGCGGCCAGCAGGGCCATCAGGGTGGCTTCGCTGGCACTTCCCTAAATCCAAGAGAAGGTCCAAATGAAATCCACAACATAGCAAAGACAATGGTACCTACACTATTGGAAGAACATATTGTTTTGTGTCCATATCCTTCTTAAAATATGAATCTGAAATGGCAAAGTTCACGCTCCTTTGCTTGGGAGAAAACTAATATTTTTGACACCTGAGGCCACCACCTCAGCTCTTTGTATGAGGTTGCCATTGCTGGGTCCATGCTGTGTAACAGCAGCAGCTAACGTTTCTGACCACTTCCCTGCAGCAGGTATTGTGAGAGCGTCTCCTCACGGACTGTCCCCAGCCTGGCCTAGGAGGGCTGCTCCTGTCTCCATCAGAGTAGAACGGCCCAGGGCACCAGCATGCAAGCCCACTCTGTGTTCATATTCACTCCGACAGAGTGATTTGCATTTGTCTATAAAATGAGGGTGCATTTTCCTTGAGACTAAGAGATGCCTTGAAGGATTTCTTTGATCCCCAATGACAGGGGCTGAATTGTGTCTCCCCAAATTCATATGTTGAAGCCCTAAACCCCAGTGCCTCAGATGTGACCATATTTGGAGATAGACTCTTTAGAGAGGTAATTAAAAGAAAATGAGGTCACATTGGATTGGCCAGGCTCTAATCCAATCTGACATGTTCCTGATAACAAGAGGAAATTTGCCTATAATCCCAGCACTTTGGGAGGCAGAGGAGGGTACACCAGTTGAACTCAGGAGTTCAGGACCAGCCTGGGCAACATAGTGAAACCCCGTCTCTATAATAAAAATACAAAAATCAGCCAGGCATGGTGGCGTGCCATAGTCCCAGCTATTCAAGAGGCTGAAGTGAGAGGATGACTTGAGCCTGGGAGGCAGAGGTTGCAGTGAGCCGTGATTGCAACACTGCACTCCAGCCTGGGTGACAGAGTGAGACTCTGTCTCAAAAAAAATAAATAAATAAAAAGAAGAGGAAATTAAGCTCCCAGACATGGCATGCACAGAGGGAAGACCATGTGAGGACACAGGGAGAAGGAGGCCATCTGCAAGCCCAGGAGAGAGGCCCCCAAAGAACCAACCCTGTGGGCCCTTGGATTTAGGGCTTGCAGCTTTAGGGACTGTGAAAAAAGAAATTCTAGGACCTAGAAATGGAAATTCCATCTGACCCAGCAATTCCATTACTGGGTATATATCCAAATGATTATAAATCGTTCTACTATAAGGACACGTGCACACGAATGTTCATTGCAGCACTGTTTACAATAGCAAAGACCTGGAATCAACCCAAATGCCCATCGATGATAGACTGGATAGGGAAAATGTGGCACATATACATCATGGAATACTATGCAGTCATCTAAAATGATGAGTTCGTGTCCTTTGCAGGGACATGGATGAACCTGGAAACCATCATTCTCAGCAAACTGACACAAGAACAGAAAATCAAACACCGCATGTTCTCACCCATAGGCGGGTGTTGAACAATGAGAACACAGGGACACAGGGAGGGGAGCATCACACGTTGGGGTCTGTCGGGGGGAAATGGGGAGGGATAGCAGGGGGTGGGGAGTTGGGGAGAGATAGCATGGGGAGAAATGCCAGATATAGGTGAAGGGGAGGAAGGCAGCAAATCACACTGCCAGGTGTGTACCTATGCAACAATCTTGCATGTTCTTCATATGTACCCCAAAACCTAAAATGCAATAAAAAAAGAAAAAAGAAATTCTTCTTCCATCCGCCCAGTCTGTGATATTTTGGTAGGGCAGCCCTGGCAAATTAATAGATTCAGTGCCTGTTACGTTATCCCATTTAAATTGTAAAATAATCCTGTTTTTGTGTTTTATCATCTTCAGATGGGGAAACAGATGCCCAGACAGGTTCAATAACTTGCCCCAAATCAGCAGCTAGGTAGGGCATTGTCAGGAGTGAGCCCACGCCCGCCCTTTCTAGGCTGCCACGGGCCTAGAAAGGAAGGGGCGGCAAGCATCTTCCCTTTTAAGTAAGTCCCAGAAGACACCTATCTACCAACTAATATGAAAGGACATTAGAAAGGACAAATGAAGAAAAGGTAGATTCTGGTTGACTATGAAAAAGTTAATAACATGATAGGTTTTATAGGGAAATATATAATAAAATAATTAAGCAGAAATGCTAACCTCTCTTAACATTTGATGCTCTCTCCTTTGATCCTGATTTCTCATTTTGATTTTACCGTGACACTACTTATTCTTTTGAGCCAACTCACATCCCTTGGAGAGACAGTAACATTGAAAGATAAATATGTTTATTCCTGTTTCTGTAGCACTAAGGGATGGGTTCAAATATACAGATATATGCTTCTCTTAATTCAGCCTTTAAAATGGGTACTTTATTTCCTTCGGGCTGCATTATCATGAGCAGTTATTTTAGACATCATTTTAGAGAAGGTTTACAAACTTGGCCAGAGGGAGAGGAGGGGGAAAACAACCTTGGCTGGCAAAGTTAAATCAGCCACCCCAGGAAACCCAGGCTCCCTGAGAGCAGGAACCTTATATCTCTCCCACGCACTCCATCATTCCTCTCCCCTATTTCCTCCTGTCCCCCTATCTGCCTCCGCAGATTTTAATTCTCATGTCCCACCCATTCCCATTGGAAATGTAACATGAAAAGCCTAGTGGAAGGCATGGCTCCCTGTTGTCATGCTTGACACGCAGGCGTGACTGCAGCTTCCCTGGCTAAACTCTACCTTCTGCTTTAAGCCTTGGGACACCGGCGTTCACTGTCTGAACATTCTGATGAAAGGCCCTGAATCACCACGACAACTCATTATGGCTCCGGCAGGGGAGAAGGGGGGGTTTAGTTCACGTCCTAAGAAAAAATTCACCTGCTTAAGTCAACAAAACGATTCTTTAAAAGCCCAAAGGAACAAATCGTCAGTAGCACATCTAGAACCACACTGCCCCGATGCCACCATGGTGGCCTGGTGGCCTTGAGCATGATGTCGGGTGGAGCTCTCTGCACTTTGCTGGCAGAAGCGGAGGGAAGCGTGGGGAGGAGGATGTGCGGTACAGAGCAGGAACGATGGCTCTGCGCGATGGCAGCAGACAAAGGTTGCCATGGCAAGCCTGCTCGAGAGGCAGGAGGGGACGCTGGTGAGGTCTGATGCTTCCGGCTGCTGATGCCGTGAGCAGACATGTCCTTTTATCTTCTGCTTTTTTTCAAACCAAAAAATTGGCTTTTCTTCCACAGGAGCTTTCAACCCTAATTAAGAGGCCATTTCTGCAGCCCGCATTTGTCCAGCCTCACAATGACAGTTTGCCATTTGACTCAGACACCCATCGCTGTGCCGATGCCCACAGCAGTGATTACAGCTCTGAGGGGATCGATGATAACCCAGGCTGGCTCACAGGCTGTCACCAGGCTCCTGTGCTCTTTGGGGCCTCACCAATTACAGACAATCAGCCTCGTCTGCTGGGAAGGGTGAGCTTCCGGCAGCAAACACAGACCCCATTTCTTGCTTTCATCCAGAAAAAAAAAACAAAACCGAGTGAATTGGGCTCACAGGAAGATTGTGTTAAAGCTGGGGCTGAGCGATGCCAGGTATATGCCCTACCCAAATGCTAGGGACGTGTATGCTCTCTCAAAAACGAGGTTGTCTTTAATGAAAAGAAAACGCAACATGGACATCTCTGGACACCAACCCAACCTGATGGTCAGGGATGGGCTGGTGTCACCGTCATAACTCTGGTTGTCTTTCCGACCAGCCTCGGCTTTAATTTGCCTTTGCTGTTATGCATGTTCCACTAACTTTCTGGGTGGGCCTCAATATCCTTATCCATGAAAAAGATTGTCAATAATGCAATTGCTGCTCATAAATATTTTGAGGATGAAGACAATAATATAAAGCACAAGACACAGGCTGAAACACAGCCAAGCCCATAGTTGCTATGTAAAGAAAAGTAACTATTATTATAATAGACACACCTTCTATTATGGGTGATTGATAAGATTTTTTTGAGAAGTATCTGATTAGAGGAACTATTTTGGACTGCTGAAAAAAATGGAATATGAAATTGTTCTTGTTATAAGATGCAATCACCTAGTAATGTTTCAATTTTTGTTTTGTTCCATTTTGATTTGGGGCGGGGGGAGCATGAATGTTCAACATGAACACAGCCAGGAGAGCCCCAGGAGAAAGCGGATCATCCTGGAATATGGTTGCACTTCATCCTGAAGAGTATCCTTCAAAATGTTTTTTTATAAGAATGAAAAATTTGATGCAACACAAATATCTTAGGTATTATTTATATAGATTGAGACACATTATAGAAAATCACGCAGTACTATTTTTTCAAAGAATATTTAGATAGTGGGAAGTTTTTATTACAAGTTTTTATTTTTGGGAAGTTTTTTCTGCTTTTCTCCACATCGTTTCAGTTGTCCACACTGACAATTTATTGTCTTTGATGGCAATCTTGATTCTACTATTCCACTCTAAACAATGATTATGGGCCAAGTGCAGTGGCTCAGGCCTGTAATCCCAGCAATTTGGGAAGCCGAGGCAGGTGGATCATTGGAGGTCAGAAGTTCAAGACCAGCCTGGCCAACATGGTGAAACCCTATCTCTACTAAAAATATAAAAATTAGCTGGGCATGGTGGCACGTGCCTATAATCTCAGGTACTCGGGAGGCTGCGGCCTTGTAATAAAATGATAACGAAAGCACCATACGGATAATCCGTATGTATTGTATTACAGCTAGTGCTCGACTTACGACCACGGTCGGGACCGCGGACCGGTCGTAACACGATTTGGTCGTAAGTTGAGTAGCCTATATGTACCGTTGAAATGGTGCACACGGAGATGGTAGTGCTGCCGGAAGCTGGTCCGCACTGTCGTACGCCCAGCTGGGCAACGTTTGCGCTGCCAGACGTGGAGCAGTCATGGCTAGCGATTGTGGTCGTAAAATCGAATGGTCGTAAGTTGCATAGGTGGTAAATCGATCGATACCTGTATTTCAATTTTGTTTGTAAACATACATTCACATGTAGATACTGAAATAACAGGGAATATGACAAGAAAGCTCCTATGTCCTTTTATTTTTATGGTAAATGTCCAGAGTCTAGGTAGAAAAGGGACAATCTTTTTTTTTTTTTTGAGACAGGGTCGCACTCTGTCACCCAAACTGGAGTGCAGTGGCGCGATCTCAGCTCACCTCAACTTCCACCTCCCAGGTTCAAATGATTCTCCTGCCGCAGCCTCCCGAGTACCTGAGATTATAGGCACATGCCACCATGCCCAGCTAATTTTTATATTTTTAGTAGAGATAGGGTTTCACCATGTTGGCCAGGCTGGTCTTGAACTTCTGACCTCCAATGATCCACCTGCCTC
>NW_016108017.1:122601-131942 GCF_001604975.1 Cebus imitator
GGTTTCACCATGTTGGCCAGGCTGGTCTTAGACTCTGGACCTCAGGTGATCCGCCCACCTTGGCCTCCCAAAGTGCTGGGATTACAGCCGTGAGCCACCATGTCTGACCTGACATTTCATTTTCATCACCTCCGTATTTGATATCACTTGTATCTGATGGAAATTGAGATAACCAAAGAATTCAAGGGAGGAGCACTTGGAGGGAGAGCTCTGAGCCTGGCCACAGGGCTTGTGGGTCACGGAGAAGGCTGTCATCAGTCCCCAGTCCCGGCACGTGGTCTGTTCAGGGTTCTCTTCGTCAGCCGGGTGAATTACAGTTCATTTTTTTTGGCCCAGATTCTAGGAATAGGCATTATAAGCAAGTTCCCTCCATGACTCTGAAGCACACAGGATGTGGTAGTCAGATTAATACAGAACCAGAGATTCAGGTTTTGGTCCCCAGAATCTGTGATTATTTCCCTTACAGGGAAAAGGTGATTTTGCTGATGTGATTAAGTCAAGAGCCTTGACTCGGGAGATTATCTCAGATTGTCTGGATGGACTCAATCCGATGACATGTGTCCTTAAAAGGGGAAACCGGCCGGGCGCGGTGGCTCACACCTGTAATCCCAGCACTTTGGGAGGCCAAGGGTGGATCACAAGGTAATGAGATCGAGACCATCCTGGCCAACATGGTGAAACCCCGTGTCTATTAAAAAATATAAAAATTAGCTGGGCGTGGTGGTGCGTGCCTGCAGTCCCAGCTATTCGGGAGGCTAAGGCAGGAGAATTGCTTAAACCCAGGAGGCGGAGGTTGCGGTGAGCCGAGATTGTGCCATTGCACTCCAGCCTGGCACCAAGCACCAGGCAACAAGCAAGACTCTGTCTCAAAAAAAAAAAAAAAAAAAGGAAACCCACTTTCTTAACTTATATGTGGTCAGAGGGAGATGTGGCCATGAAGGTGTGAGAGGAAAATAAATCTCGGGACCCCAAAATCACTAAGCCAAAGGGGAAAGTGAAGCTAGGAACTGCTTAGGCCAAACCTGCCTCCCATTCTATTCCTAAAAGAGATAGCTACTAAGATAAAAAGCTGCATGCCTCCCTCACAAGGAATTTCCTTTTGAACGAAGGACAGAAAGTCACAGAACTCAAAGTCACCCCTCTGCCCACTGACATAGCTGCACATCTGATTGCCTCCTTTGGAAACGCTAATCAGAAACTCAAAACAATGCAGTAGATTGTCTCTTATGAACCTTTGACCTGAAATCCCCCACCCTGCTTCAAGTTGTCCCGCCTTTCCAGACCAAACGTACATCTTACATCTGTTGATGGATGTCTCGTGTCTCCCTCAAATGTATAAAACCAAGCTGTGCCCAACCACCTGGGGCGCACGTCATCAGGCTCTCCCAAGACCATGTCACAGGCAAGCATCCTTAACTTTGCAAAATAGACTTTCTAAGTTGATTGAGACCTATCTCAGATATTTGGGATTTACAAAAGAAAGGTCAGAAAGATGGGACACTGCTGGCTTTGAAAACGGACATGGGGATGTGGGCCAAGGAATTTCGGAAGCCTCTAGAAGTCAGAAGAAGCAAGGAAACAGATTCACCCTAGGCCTCCAAGGTGTCAACTTTGGTTTTAGCTCAGTAAGACCCAGGTCAGACTTCCAACATACGGAACTGTAAGGTAATCGATTTGTCTTTTTTTGAGCCACTAACATTTGTCACAACATCAGCAGAAACGAATACTGGGGCACGTAAAATTCGCAATCCCGTTGTGCAGTCTTAGGACTGGAAGTGGTGACACTTGCCTGCTAGTTTCATGTGGCCACACCGGCCATATGCTTTGCACGAATGTGCTCTCCAATCTGTGCCTCACTGTTCCCACCCACTGAATGGGCCTTCACCAATTCTCAGAGCCTTGTGGAAGACAATATCTGAAGAGGAAGCCTCTTTTTCCCAAAGTTAACAGTGCTTTTCTAATGAGACTATCATCTCCTTGACCCAAGAAAAATGATTAAGGGAGCGTTCTGGGTTTAATATGGTTCATATTCCATACTAGGAAGTTTTTTTTTTTTTTTAAATGCATCAAGTCCCAAGTCATCCCAGTGCCATTTGTCCTGGAACCCCAGGGGGATAGAAATCCCATCATGATTGTCATTTGTCTATCTTGCTTCCTGGTGTAAACTCTGACACGCAGTCACTCTCAACAGACACACATTACATGAAGAGAATGAATTCAATTGGTGCATAGAAGCAGCAGCATCTTTAAGTAAATGACTGGTTCAAAGACAAATAGCATTTCTAGCCTCTGAAGACTGGTCACAGCTGCCGCCCGTGCTGTCCTCAGAGGAAGAGGACACAGGCTCAGAGCCTGTGAGGCTCTGAGCCACACAGATATGGGGTCTGTAACTTACCAGCTGGGAGCCAGCGGGCAAGCTACCTAATGTTCTGAGCCCCAGTTTCCTCCCCTGTAAAAAGGGGTATTAAAATGTTTCTTCACTTGTAAAAAGGGGTATTAAAATTCATAGTGTTACTATGAGAATTAAATGAGCTAATGCCTGGAAAATGCTTAGGCACAGTGGCCGGCGATGGGAATCCCACACAAACGTTAGTTGCTGTAGTTATTTTCAGGTACCCGCTGTGTGATAGCCGCTATTCTACCTGCCATAGCTACGGGCCTGGGGAACTGAGTGCCCTGCCCTGGGGAAGTGAGTGAAAGACAGTAGTGGGATCCTAATCCACATCCTGCCAATCCCAAGACCAGCGTCTTCCCAGGAGCTCGGTTTTGTTTATTCTCCAGGAGAAATCTGAGGGCCTCACAAGAAGCATGAGCGCCTCTTTTCCCACCTGCAGCTGCAGTCCTGTGCAGAGCCCATGCATCCCCAAAGTGGCCCTCCTGTATCCCGCCTTACCTGGATCACTCCTCCCCCTTCTCCGGCTTTCCCAGCCAAAAAGGCCTCTGGCAGCTCCAGCATCTGCCCGAGCCAGTCCATCATCACGGTCTCCAGCTCTGTACATGCTGGGCTTGCGGCCTGTGGTGGGGAGAGGGAAGAGATTCACCAAGGGCCAGGCATTGCAGAATTTTGGGAGCAGCAGTAACAAGGGGACTTAACCTTCCACTAAAGCCGAGATGAAAATCACCCATCTCAGAAATGATTCAAAGGCCTGAAGTATGTTTGACCTAGACTCATGCAAGGAGAGTGGCTGGGAGGGAACACATGGGCTACCATAATGAGCCTTACTCCACTGAGCCCCCCTGCATGGACATTGAGGCCTTGCTAGTATATTCATTTGTTCATTTATAGAAGGGTCCAGAAAGCCCACTGGTGGACTCTCCTCCATAGTCACAAATGAAGGGAATGAAGAAGTGGGTGATGGGCAGCTGTGACCCTCTGGGCATCCTGAGAAGTCATTGATATTCTCTTTTAAGCTCCCAGTGACTTTCCTCTGTCAACTCTCCCCTCTCTGCACACGCTGGTCTTGGGCCCCACCCAATGGTGGATTGAGCCTCCACCTTCATAAAGGTCTCCAACATAAGGGGTCCAAGGCGGGGCTCCGAGGTGCTCTTGTGCCTAGATATGCATCCTGATGCGTTGCTAGTATGATCTAAGTGAGAAGAGTGCCTTCTCCCTTCTGGTCAGCCCATCCTGCTGGGTTCTACCCGAGCCTGGCCAAACCCAGCTCTACCAGTAGCCTCTGCGCTCTGCTAGGGACCAGGTATCAGGCAACGCAGCCTGAGAGACGGCAAGGCTCCCCCTTCAAGGCCCGAGGGAAATCAAATTGTCCTAGAATGAGCAGATAGAGATGGATGCCAACTACCCCTGCAGGGAAAGAATGGGTTTGGGCCAGCAGAGCTAAATGAAATCTGCTACAATATCCAGTGGAAGAAAATGCTCTTTAGGAGAGAGTGTGCTCAGCTCAGGCCACACTGCGGGGGCCCAGGCCAGCCCTGCCCTGCGGAGAGGAGGCCCCGGTGCCCAGCAGAGAGCAGCACAGATACTGGCTGGAGCCAGTGATGGGTTTTTCAGCCCTGCCTGTGGGGCCTATGATGCCCGATCTGGTGCTCCAGCCCAAAGAAGAGCAAGCGCCAGGCTGGTGAAGCGGAGGTGGCTCAGCTGGCCCTTCGGCTCAGTGCTGTGAATTCATAATTGACAGCTCCTTTTACGCATCACAGCATGCCACATAGACTGATGCCCACGAGTCTGCCTGGCTCCAAGCCACAGACAAGGTAAATGCTCTGGATCCCAAAGGCCAAGGACAACCCCTGGCCTTTGAAGAACTCCCCAGGGTGCAGCAGCCCTTGGACCCAGACCATCAGCAGGCAGCTCTACCTCCAAGCTGTCTGCATTTGGGAGGAAGGCATCTTTCCTGTAAGGCTGTGCCTGGAGCAGAGAGCCACGGGCAGAGCCAGCCCTGCCTGCCATTCTTCAGAGCAGGGACCTTTCTAGGCATTTTACCTCCAGATAGGGAGGGACTGGTGGTGTGCAGGCAGGAGCTAGGCCCATTTCCAGAGACCCCCTGCTCCAAGGGTCTCAGCGCATCTGATGGGCTGGTTGGGGCCTCTCCCCAGGCAGCAGCCCTGGTTGAGAACAGATGGAATGAGACAGGGGCAGTAGTGGTTTTCAAGCTTTGGAGGATATAGAAATTCTCTGAGCTGCTTGGGGAAATGCATATCCCCAGTCTCAGGCTGCAGAAACTCTGGGCCCCAGACTGTGATGGTAGTTCATCCCAAGTGCTTCCAACACACCCTGTGCAGAAGACATTCTCTGTTCTGAATCCCTGCTTTCTCAGAGGCACCCCCTCTGATCTGAATCGTTTCTCCTCTCTGCAACAGTGGCTCATCTGCCCACAGATGGCACTGCCATCTGCTCAGGTCCCATGTGCATAGGTAGCATGTCCCCACCCCAGGTTCCCGCCACAGGTGGGACCCTGTCTCCAGATGCACCCAGACACTCACCCAGGAGAAGCCGATGCAGCCGATGGCCCCACACAGCATGTCTGCAAGCATGGCCGGGTACGAGCTGGCCGTGGGGAAGTAGGCGAAGAAGTAGGGGCTGTGCCAGTGTGTTACCTGCATGGGAGGATGGAACAGCTACTCAGGAGCGAGGAAAGCCAGGCCTCAAGAGAGCGAGGGACCCAGGTACCCCCATGGCCCCCAGTCGCCAGGCGCAGCCAGACCCAGAGTTGGGTCAGTGCAGTTCCCCAAATGTCAGCCATCCCTGTACCTTCCTCCATTACTGTGGAGCATTTACACATCACCTTACCGACCCCACTCCAAATCAGCTCCTCCTTTTTGATACTGGAACATACTTGCTAGCTCAGAAGGAAATGTTATGTCTCCAAAATAAAGTGGAAAATCCTTATCATTTTCCATAACAAATGTAGTCTCAAAAAAACCACACTGTGCTTCAAATTCTTGCTCCCGTGCTCTCGTCAGTGGAGGTGCTGCCCCAAGGCTGATCGCTGCGCGCCAAAAGCTTAGTTTTCCTAAAACTACTCTAAAAAAATAAGCTCTCCATTAAAAGAAAAAGAGCCTGATTTTTGAGGTTTCTTCAGTCAAGCCACAAACACGCATCTGGTCTTCCCACTGCCCCTGGCTCTTCTAGAGGAGCTGTTCCCTCCAGCCAAGCAGCTCCATCAGCCCCCAGACATCTCGCCTCTGCTGTCCTTCAGCCTGGCCACTGTCCCTTGCCATTTGCTCTGGCTGGGGGCATCCCGCCATTCTACAGCACATAAGGTGCACACCCACCATGTCCTGGACAAGGCACAGAGGAAAAGCTCATGTGGGTTGGGAGGGGACTCATAAGGGACAGTGACAGCTCCATGTGGCACACTTGGGGACAGAGGGTTTCAGGATCCAGGAGGCACACACCTAGGCAGGAGCCTCTCTGGGCTGGGAAGGTCTCCATGGTAACAAGGGGCCAGCTTCAAACATCTCAGAGGCTGAAAGGATGGTCCGGAGAGGACAGAGGAGTGGGTATAGCCTAGTCTTTGCATCTTTAAATTTGTTTCTGCCAATGTAGTGCCTGCCGTGAAGGAACAGAATAAAGCCCTCAGGACAACGCTCAGCCCCTGTGCAGGGAGAAGGTATAGAGACTGCCATTCAGACCCCTCTCGGGCTGTGACCACGCACTGCTTTCCAAGAGACGTTGTCCTGTTCCCCATCATCCCTTGCTGGTGCTCCATGTCCATCTTGCCTGTGGGAATTGCATGGTGTTACCTGGACTGCAAGTTCGGCAGGGACTCTGATTTGCTGGGCTGCTCTAGACAACTGACTGCACCTCTCTGTGTGCGGTCATCCCCTCAGATAAAATGAAAGCACATGCTCTGGTGCTTCCTCCAGGCCTGGCTCAGAATCCCAGGGGCTGAGGATATGCTCTGTCCAGCTTGGCTGCTCTGCTTTGAATGTGAGTGTCTGCACACCACTCGTGTAGAAATCCTAACCCCCAAAGTGATGGCATCAGGAGACGGTGTCTTTGGGAGGTGATTAGGGCATGTGGGTGGGGTCCCCTTAATAAGATTAGTGCCCCCCACAATGGGATTAGTGCCCTCATAAGAAGATGCAGAGAGCTGGCTACCTCTCGGTTTTGTGAGTGCACACGGGAAGGCGGCTGTCTGTAAACCAGGAGCAAGCCCTCACCTGCACCTAATACCTTGATCTCAGACTTCCAGTCTCTAGAACTGTGAGACATCAATGTTGTTTAAGCCTCCCAGTCTACGTCATTTGTTAAAGCAGTCCAAGCTAAGATATTATCATTTACACGGTCTGGGAAGAGATTCAAACATTTCTTTCTCAATAGCATTCATCATTAAGTACATGTTGTCTAAGACGTAGCACGAGCGATCCCCTGATTGTGAAGGCAACTGACTGAGAAAGCTCACCAAGAAGTAGGAGTGTTCTTTATTTAATAACCACAGCCACCTCAGGTCTGCCAGGGCTGGGGGAGTGGTGGAGAGAGGGCGCTAGCACAGTCTAGGCTTGGGAGCTCAGGTGAGGGACGCCGGTGGTGAGGCTGAGAGATCCAGAGGAGCTGCCTAGGCTGTGATGCCTTCAGCACCAAAGGTCCGGGCCCACGGCATTGTTAGGGGCTAAAAACATGCTTAAATTTCTTTTACAATCAGGAGGAAAAAGAAGTGAACTTTCAGGTTAAAGAAAAAAAAAATTTATGTTAATGTATGCGTCTTTATGCCAATGCATTTGTAAAGCATAATTTTCCCTATTTCTAGGGAGGAAGGAGCCGATGAAGACAAAGCTCCCAGGGCCCAGGAGAGTAAGAGCAGCCAGGCGCTGGCTTGCCCCTCAGCACCTGGAGACCCTGTGTGCCTTTGTCTCCCTCCCCTCCCTGTGGCCCCTGGGCTGGAAAAGGACAGATGTGTGCTCCTTTGCTTCACTCTCCGCTGATATTCACAGCAACATTTGAGATGGCTGGGCCTGCACTTGCTCTGCTCACGGCCTGAGCGCTCATCTGGTTTCCTGCAATCACAGCAGCTGGTGGGTTGCAGCTCCCACCCGGGGGCCCTGCCCAAGGCCTGTGCGTTTCTCAGCTCAGCTCCGCACAGTGAATACCCCCATAGAAGGAAGCAGAGGACTTCAAATCCTCCCCCGAGTCTCCTGCACTCCCCACTGCCTGACATTTAACCACGCCTCTCCTGAAGGGTTTTATGCTGAACAGCTTAGTGTATTCGCACAATTTCTAGCAAGAACCTGAATCCCGTTTTTTGCTCAAAATACAGATGCCAAGTAAGAATCCCCTGGAAGAGGAAATGGGAGCAGTGTGGTGAGAGAAACTGGTCCCTGAGGTCCAGGGCCTGCCACCCAGCCCCGCCCCATGATCAGAGGCCTGTGACCTTGGCCGACCTTATGCCTTCTCAGGGCCTTGACATTCTGTGTGAATTGAAGGAGTGGGTCCTGATGGTCCCAGGCCCCTCTTCTATGAAAATCACATGTCGTTGCTCATGGGCCTTACAACCGCAGCAATCAGCCAGCGTAGCCCATGGAGGTTTTCCCTGCCTGGGCTCTGCACATTGTTACATGGAAGGGCAGGTTTGGCCACCCTCATAAACATTCCTGATCTGGAAACTGGCCGGGCGGCAACTCCCTGGACCCCTGACCAGGCCAGAGCCACATTAACCAACAGGCATTTAGGTGAACTCCTTGGCAGGGAAAATCTACTGTGGAAGCATAGAGCTGAAGGGACGTTTCTCTGAGCTCCAGCCCTGCTGCCCTGTGAGTGAGTATCGGAGACGGCAGCCAGTCCCGTTTATTTCTGCCCTCTGTGTGCTCCAGGCCTACTGGCTTCAGAGAAAGAGGGCTTCCTTGGTGGGCAATGCCACGCTGCCCACTCTCAAACTAAATAAAGCCTCTCTTCCACATATGCTAGTTACCTTTTGCTAAACACGAGCATGATGGAAGTGTGCTTCATTTGGGGCAAATGACTTACTTGAAAGCAGCCACCAGGGGCTTGCTTCCTGATGTGTATGAGGACACACTGTATGTACTGGGTGTCTCCGAGCAGGGAATGCGTCTCAGGGCACTTGGAGGAAAGAGCCTCACTGCCTTTGGGTTGGAATCCAGCTTCATCATTTACTAGCTGTGTGACCTGAGGTGGACCACCTAACCTCTCTGAGCCTCCATTTCCTCAGTTATAAAATAGAAATGACAAAACTTTCTCTCCAACCTGACTGTCATGAGGATTCCTTGAAACAATACATGTGAATTGCTCAGAGCCCAGTAGGTGCAATGTGAGTGCTAGCCCTCCTGTTTTCTGACCTCAGGGGCACACTTACCCCTGGCATGATTATCTTCTCAATGTCGTTGATGATGTCCTCAAACGTGTCTGGCTCCTGGGGAGCAGCAGCAGGGATCAGCGGCCGCAGGTAGCCGGGCTCCACGTCCGGGTAGACCTGACGTCCCTCAATGCCTTCCAGGTAGTTGGCCACATAATCCACCATCTCCTTCCCTCTCCTTCGGAATTCACTTGCATTCATGGTTCCTGGGCTCTGTCAGAGGTGAAAACTGCAAACAGAGAGAAAATGATTCAGTAAGTAAACTTTGCAAACTTTCGAACTGGAGGGGGGGGGATTCCAAGCAAGCCGTGGGTAGGGCCACCTGGGCAGTGACCGCATACCCTGGAGACCACTTGGATCCCAAGTAAGGGAGCTTTCCCTCCATCTCTGAAGGAGGTAGAAATCAAACTGGATTTGGGACTATGGCAAAAGCTGCGTCTCCTCTTTACTAGCTATTCGACTGGTCTCTTTATTTCATTTTCTGCGTTAGTGAAATAGACCAGAAGCACACATTTATTTCCTTTCTTTCTTTTCTTTTCTTTTCTTTTTTTTTTTTTTTTTTTTTTTTTTTTT
>NW_016108017.1:131982-154448 GCF_001604975.1 Cebus imitator
TTTTTTGACAAAGTCTCACTCTGTTGCCCAGGCTGGAGTGCAGTGGCGCTATCTTTGCTCACTGCTGCAACCTCTGCCTCCCAGGTTTAAGCGATTTTTGTGCCTCAGCCTCCTGAGTAGCTAGGATTACAGGCACCCACCACCATGCCTGAATAATTTTTGTATTTTTAATAGAGACAGGGTTTCACCATGTTGGCCAGGCTGGTCTCAAACTCCTGACCTCAGGTGGTCCACCTGCCTCAGCCTCCCAAAGTGCTGGGATTACAGGCATGAGCCACCACACCTGGCCTATTTTCATCATCTATTCCAACTTTAATGAAAACGCTGGTCCAAGTCCTGCCTCTGCCCCTTACCTGCCTTTGAAAGAGACAAGCTTGCCCTTTAGAGCCCCTCCTCATCTGGGAAATGAAGACAGTGATGCTGACCTCTCAGGAAGGCATGAAGGCACAATCACACAATATACCCAAGCGTCAGCTCAGAGCCTGGGGCAGTGCACCCCCTCAAAGTTAGTCTTCTTCCCTCCTCTTGATTCCGCCACAGATGGAGCTGCACCTTTATGCCCCATCTGCTTTTCAAAACGAATGCTCTCCTCCCTCCTAGCCTAAGTCGTATGCAGGCAATTCTCCTTATTGCTGATAGCTGCATTCTATCTACAGCAGTTGCCATGAACTCTGAATCAGTGAATACTGAACCATTTCTTCTAGGGGAAATACTATTTCCTGAAGAGTGATCCCAACATTTTTGTCAACAAATCAATACAGAAACTTTTCATGTGTTTTTAAAAGACACCGTATTTAGCATACATCGATTCATTAACATCGGACTCACAGCCAACAGCACCATCACTCTTGACTGGGGAAGCTTCTCTAACATGTCTATTTTCTCCATAAGGCACGTCTTGTGCATACGATGGCTAGGCAGCACTTCTGCACCACATTTGGTGGTCATTTTAAACAGCAAAATCACAAAAGGAGAAAAAAAACATTAAAATGTGAAGGACGTGGCACTAAATAGACAGAGAAAGGACACATGTTTCCAGTATGAGAGTTGAAGCCAGAAGGCAGCGCATCCGCGTGTTCTGCCTCAGCTGGGAACATGTGCATCTGACAAGCACATTCTCCACCATGCCACACATATGCACGTCCCTCACTGGTCTCAAAAGCACCACGAGTATTGATATTTATTGACATTGCGGGTTACACATGAATTTTGGCAAGTGGGAGAATTTGCCTATGTGGAATCTGTGAATAGGAATCAATTGTATTTTCAAAACAGAACAGTTAACAACACAAAGAAAAAGATAAGCCTAGAATCTCACTACCCGAAATTCTGGCACGTGTCCTTCTAGAATTTTTATTTTATTTTATTTTGAGAGGGAGTTTCACTCTTGTTGCCCTGGTCTGATCTCAGCTCACTGGAACCTCTGCCTCCTGGGTTCAAGCTATTCTCCTGCCTCAGCCTCCTGAGCAGTTGGGATTATAGATGCCCGTCACCACCCCAGCTAATTTTTGTATTTTTAGTAGAGACGGGGTTTTACTACGTTGGTCAGGCTGGTCTCAAACTCCGGACCTCAGGTGATCTGCCCACCTTGGCATCTCAAAGTGCTGGGATTACAGGCATGAGCCATCACTCCTGGCCTCTAGAATATTTCCTATTTGTGAGAGACAATTGCATGCTAACCAAGGGTTACGTTTTCAAATCCCTTTCATACTCTAAAATTGTATAATTTAAGATAGATTTTCCCCTGGGAGTAAACTGCTTAGGATGACTCTAAATTCACTGTCATTAGCAATGCCGATGACCTTAATATCAGCTTGCCAGCACTTCTCCATTTTCCCCATTGCCCAAACTGGGACTTCTGACAATTTTTGTGAGGTTAAAAATGGTAAAGAAAAATTGTTCTCCAGACACTTGTTAAAAGTGACAAGACGGATTTTACCCAAGACCACTGCAATAGGGATAGAGTGTTACAAAAGGGGAAGGACTGAGCTCACCTCCAAAACCAAGGGCACAGAGGGACTTACAGTCAACGGGCAGATGAGAAATCCATGGGTGGAAAATTACTAAGACAGACTTGGGTCAGTATCAAGGGTGGAGGGGAAAAGGGAACTCTGATTAGATACAAAAGCTAGAAACACACAAGCTTGATTGGACATCAAGAGCGTGCTCAGCTAAGCTCTTCCATCTTGGAGCAGAGGAGCTTGGCTGAAGCTTGGTTAAGGTCCTTTGACAAAGGCAAACTGCTTGAATGTGGTTTTCCTTCCATTGGCATTCTCTCAAACACTTTTATTTCTGTGTTCTCTGCTAGATGAATGGTTACAGCAGTTTTTATGGTATTTCAAGGCTTATTAGATCCAGCCCCCATATTAAAGCTGTTGGTTGAGGATGCATTTCTCAGCTAGTGAGTGCTTGAGTGGCAGTGATTGAGATGTAAGACTAGACTCTAAATTATAGCAACAGCGAATGCCAAACTAACAAGCATGAGAAAAACTACAACGAATGAAGTTCTGTTGCATCTCTGTGCTTCTTAAGCCAAGGACCAAGGAGCGACCTGTTCACCAGCAAAATATCATGGTCACATGCTACTTTAACCTTTAGTAAGTGACTGTTTATTTTAAATTTTGCACATACAGTGAAACTTGGTTTTTACCTCAAGTGGAAGTATTTCATAGTAATATGACTCAGGTTTTCAAGCCAAACAGTATCACGCTGCAAATCTTTTTGTTAGCTTGTTTTTCTTCACTAATTTCTAAGTATGTGACGTTAAAGGTAGTAAAGAAAAGTACATTTCTCGTGTTGATAAATACTTTTTTCTTTTTTTTTTAATTACTGTCAGCCATTGACCATTTTATTTTTTTTTTGTACTTTAGGTTCTGGGGTACATGTGCAGATCATGCAGGATTGTTGTATAGGTACATACATGGCAAGATGGTTTGCTGCCTTCATCCCCCCATCACCTTTATCTGGTATTTCTCCCCACATTATCCCTCCCCACCCTCCCCAGCCCCTGCTGTCCCTCCCCTAGCCCCCGAAACTGACCGCAGTATGTGATGCTCCCCTCCCTGTGTCCACGTGTTCTTAGTGTTCAACACTCGCCTATGAGTGAGAACATGCAGTGTTTGGTTTTCTGTTCTTGTGTCAGTTTGCTGAGAATGATGGTTTCCAGATTCATTCATGTCCCTATGAAGTACACGAACTCATCATTTTCTATGGCTGCATAGTATTCCATGGTGTATATGTGCCACATTTTCATTATCCAGTCTATTGTTGATAGACATTTGGGTTGGTTCCAAGCCTTTGCTATTATAAACAGTGCCACAATGAACATACCTGTGCATGTGTCTTTATAATAGAACAATTTATAATTCTTTGGGTATATACCCAGTAATGGGATTGCTGGGTCAAATGGAATTTCTATTTCTAGGTCCTCGAGGAAGCACCACATTGTCTTCCACAATGGTTGCACTAATTTACACTCACAACAGTGTAAAAGTGTTCCTATTTCTCCACATCCTCTCCAGTATCTGTTGTCTCCTGATTTTTTTAATGATCACCATTCTAATTGGCATGAGATGGTATCTCAATGTCGTTTTGATTTGCATTTCTCTAATGACCAGTGATGACAAGCATTTTTTCATATGATTGTTGGCCTCATAGATGTCTTATTTTGAAAAGTGGCTGTTCATATCTTTCACCCACTTTTGAATGGTTTTTTTTTTTTTCTTGTAAACCTGTTTTAGTTCTTTGTAGATTCTGGATATTAGCCCTTTGTCAGATGGGTAGATTGCAAAAATCTTTTCCCATTCTATTGGTTGCCGGTTTGCTCTAATGATTGTTTGCTTTGCTGTACAGAAGCTCTGGAGTTTAATTACATCCCGTTTGTCTATTTTGGCTTTTGTTGAAGGTGGGTAACAACAAACTTCTCTGAGTTAAAGGAGCATGTTCTAACCCAATGCAAAGAAACTAAAAACCTTGAAAAGAGGTTAGATGAAACACTAACTAGAATAACCAGCTTAGAGAAGAACATAAACGACTTGACGGAGCTGCAAAGCACAGCACAAGAACTTCATGAAGCATACACAAGTTTTAATAGCTGAATAGATCAAGCAGAAGAAAGGATTTTTTTTTTTTGAGAAAGAGTCTTGCTCTGTCACCCAGGCTAGAGTACAGTGGTGCGATCTTGGCTCCCTGCAACCTCTGCCACCCAGTTCAAGTGATTCCCCTACCTCAGCCTCCCAAGTAGCTGGAACTACAGGGCATGGCAGTGCACGTCCTGCTAATTTTTTTTTTTTTTTTTCAGTAGAGATGGGGTTTGCCATGTTGGCCAGCCTGGTCTTGAACTCCTGATCTCAACTGATCTGTCTGCCTCAACCTCCCAAAGTGCAGGGATTCCAGGCATGAGCCACCTTACCTGGCTGATAAATACTTTAATATTGTGTGATTTCTCACAAGTATTTCACAATGTGAGTGTGCCGTATTCACAACATGTACCTCTCTTGTTGAACATTTACATTATTTCCAATTTTCTCCCACATAATGGGAAGCATTGGTGTGTCTCAGTAGCCAACACTCCAAGACTGAGAGCCAAAGAAAGGACTGTGAGTCATACCCTGATTCTGCGTATTAGCTATTGTAATCACAGGTATTAGCTATTGTAATAGCATGTATTAGCTGTACAACCAGCATAAGTTACTGCCATGCTAAACCTCATTTTCTTTGACTGGGAACACAAATCATGACCATAATAGTATAGGTACCCCCTGTTTTATTGCATTTTTTACAATAGAAGGTTTGTGGCAATCCTGAATCCAGCAAGTCTCTAGGTACAGTGTTTCCAACAACATGTGTTCACTCGATGTCTCTGTGTTACATTTTAGAGATTTTTGTCATATTTCAAACCATTTCATTATTATTGATGTGCTATAGTGATCTATGATCAGAAATCTTGGTGTTACTATTGTAATTGTTTTGGGACAGCATGGACCACACACACATTATGGTCAACTTAATAAATTTGTGTGTCTGACTGCACCACTGACCCTTTATTCTCCTGTCTTTCTTCCTTTTCTTGGGCCTCCCTGTTCTCTGAGATGTGGCAATATTGAAATTAGGTCAGTTAATAACCCTGAAATGGCCTCTAAGTGTTCAAGTGACAGAAAGAGTAGGTAGTATGTCTCTCGCTTTAAATAAAAACTAGAAATGATTCAGCTGAGTGAGGAAGGCATGTCAAAAGTTGAGCTAGGTCAAAAGTGAGGCCTCTTGCCCCAGACAGTTACCCAGGATATGAAAGCAAAGGAAAAGTTCTTGAAGGAAATTAGAACTGCTACTCCCGTCAGCACATGAACGCTAAGAAAAATAGCCTATTTCTGATATGGAGAATGTCTTAGTGGTCTGGATTGAAGATTAAACCAGACATGACATTTCTTTAAGCCAAAGCCCAATCCAGAGCAAGGTCTTAATTGTCTTTAATTCTATGAAGACTGAGAGAGGTGAGAAAGTTGCAGAAAAAATATCTGAAGTTAGCAGACTTTGGTTCATGAGGTTTATGGAAAGAAGCTGTCTCCATTACATAAAAGTGCAAGGTGAAACAGCAAGAGCCAATGGAGAAGCCACAGCAAGTTATCCAGAAGATCTAGCAAAGATAATCCACGAAGGTGGCTACAGTAAGCAACAGAGCTTCAATGTAGACAACATAGCCTTCTCTTAGAAGAAGGCGCCCTCTTGGGCTTTCATAGCCAGAGAGAAGTCAATGCCTGACATCAAAGCTTCAAAGCACAGGCTATCTCTCATTAGGGTATAACACAGCTGGTGACTTTAAGTTGCAGCCTGTGCTTGCTTACCATTCTGAAAATTCTAGGGCCCTTAAAAATTATGCCAAATCTACTCTGCTTGTGCTTTATAAATGGAACAACAAAGCCTGGATGACAGTATATCTGTTTACAGTATGGTTTACTGAATATTTGAAGACCATTGTTGAGACTTACTTCTCAGAAGGAAAGATTCCTTTCAAAAATATTACTGCTCATTGACAACGCACCTGGTCACTCAAGAGCTCTGATGGAGATGTACAAGGAAATGAATGTTGTTTTCATTCCTGCTAACACAACATCCATTCTGCAGTCCATCAACCAAAGAGTAATTTCGACTTTCAAGTCTTATTACTTAAGAAACGCATTTCATATGGCTACATCTGCCATAGATAGTGATTCCTCTGATGAACTTCAGCAAAGTAAATTGAAAATCTTTTGGAAAGAATTTCTATTCTGGATGCCATTAAGAACATTTGTGATTCATGGGAAGAGGTCACAATATCAATATTAACAGGAGTCTGGAAAAAGTTGATTCCAATCCTTATAGATGACTTTGAGGTTCAAAATTTCAGGGGAGGAAGTCACTGCAGATATGGTGGAAATAAAAAGAGAACTAGAAATTTCAGTGGAGCCTGAAGATGTGACTGAATTGCTGCAACCTCATGATAAAATTTGAAGATTAGTTGCTTCTTGTGGATGAGCAAAGACAATAGTTTCTTGAGATAGGATCTAGTCTTGTTGAAGAGACTGTGAGTTTTGTTGAAACAACAGCAAAGGATTTAGAATATTACATAAACTGAGTTGCCAAAGCAGCAGTAAGATTTAAGAGAATTGACTCCAATTTTGAAAGAAGTTCTATGGAAGTTCCCAGCCCTCCCGAAAAATCCTTCCCTCTACAAAATATAGGACTTGATTGAAAATACCATACACTAGTAGAAAATTAAGCAAAAAGCAAGTCACGTGGTTGAACTGTATGCTTTTAGGCAAGTATCCAATTATATTTTTCAAGTCAACTAAATATAAGCATCTTCCTCTCTGCCTGTGTATTGGCCATAAGCTAGGGTAGTTTGTGATTGCATACCAGTGCTTCTAGTTTCAAATTGCTTGTCGTGCACGCAAATATAATTGCAGAAAACAATACATGGCAAACCAGACCTCATTACATGTTATTTTAAATCTACAAATGTCAAGTGCCTTCGAAGGAAATTCTGACACTTATATGGAATTGGAGGGTTAGCTGACAGTTTTCTATGAATATAAAACCAAACCGTAGCTTTTAGTTGCTAATTTGCCCTCTGCCTAAACTTTTTGACATAAAATCATGATCCCTGCAATCTCCAGAATTGCCAAAAGCAGGGCTGGGTAAACTATACCCCTTTGCCTGCTTTTGTAAATAAAGTTTTATTGGAACATTTATTAAAAATTTTTTTTTTAATTTTGTTTTTTAATCCTGAAAAGTAGACAGTAAAACAGCTCCTGGGAGAATTTACAACCAACTGCATGAGGGTCTGGGCAGCTGAGGGTGCAGCAGGGTTGGGAGAGTGAACAGGAAGGGCTTCTCCCCTCAGTCACTGTAGCCTGACTTATGACCAAGGGAAGAGGGGATGATTTAGTCAAAAAGGAAGAAGGTAGGAAGAGCTTCAGGAGGTGGAAGGTAGGGGAGCGGGGAAAATGAAAGGTCATCGTTTGTAAACAAAGAATTCCACGGGTCATGATTCCTCAGAATCATGGAACTAGGGAGTAAAATGCTATCAAACAGCTTCACATGCTACAGAGAAATCCTTCATGGAAGGAAGAGTCAATTGATGCAGCAAACTTCACTGTTGCTTTGTTTTAAGGAATTGCCACAGTTACCATAATTTTCAGGTACTGAGGAAGGAGACCCACGCATCTAGGGTCACCTCCCTGTTGACCTCCACGCTGCCGTTCAAGTGAAGAAAAGGCTGGCCAGCTGGCGCCTCCTAAATCACCTTCCTATAGATGGCAGGCATAGTATGGGGGAATCTCTCCAGAAGGCACTGTTTTTACGTAAACAAGATCAAACCCCCACCCCACTCCTCCTCCATCGACCAAGACCCTTTCATATGTGATTTCGAAAACTGTAAACCCAAGATGCTTTCACATGTAATTTCTAAGGCTGTAAACCAGTAGCCAAGCTCTTTAACAAAGAGAAACTCTGCCTTTATATAGGCTTACACTCTAGATATTACATGTGAAAGGAACTTAGGTTTACAGCCTTAGAAATTACATGTGAAAGCGTCTTGGGTTTACAGTTTTCGAAATCACATATGAAAGGGTCTTGGTAGATGGAGGAGGAGTGGGGTGGGGGTGGGGAGTTGGGGAGAGATAGCATGGGGAGAAATGCCAGATATAGGTGATGGGGAGGAATGCAGCAAATCACACTGCCATGTGTGTACCTATGCAACAATCTTACATGTTCTTCACATGTACCCCAAAACCTAAAATGCAATAAAATAAATTAAAAAAAAAAAGAGCTTGGCTGTCAGACAAAGAATTGTCGCCTCGCTCCGGGGCTGTAATAAAACACCTCTTCCTTCCTAGTTCGGTGTCCCAGAGGTCTGTTTCTCATGGCCGATCCTGCATTAGTACCACTACCCTGATTGGTCAGCAGCCATCAACATAGGCAAGCCTCTTCACCAGCAAAAAGATTACATTTGCTGAAGGATCAGGTGATCATTAGCATTTTTAGCAATAAATTATTTTTATATTAAGGTATGTACTTTTTGTATATAATGTGATTGCACACTTAACAGACCACAGTATAGTGTAAACAGAACTTTTGTATGCGCTGGAGAGTCAAAAACTTCATGCGACTCACTTGATGGTGGTCACCCGGAACTGAATTTGCAATATTTCTGAGGTGAAAACTCCCAAAATTTGAGACAGGTCTCAGTAAATTTATAAAGTTTATTTTGCCAGCGTTGAGAACACACCTGTGACATGGCCTCAGGAAGTCCTGACAACATGTCCCCAAGGTGGGACGTGAGCATTCTCATACACTCCCAATAGGGAGTGTATGAGAATGCTCATTTTAGGTAGACATGAGACATCAATTTGTAAGAAGTACATTAGTTTCATCCAGAAAGGTAGAGGCAGTACCAATCAAGGCCCCCCCGCTGGGAGCTTCCAGGTTACAGGTAGGTGAAGGATAGATGGCTGCATTTGTTTGAGTTTCTGATAAATCTTTCCAGAGAACGCAATCAGAATATGCATGTATCTCTGTGAGCAAAAGGATGCCCTGCATAGAATGGGAGGCAGATTTGTCCTGAGTGGTTCCCAGCTTGAAAGGGCCTAAGACATTTTCCTTTCACAGAGATATGCCTGTAACACCTCCAAGAATTTTTTGTAACAACTAACTAAATAAATGGTAACAATTTAGCACTCAGTAAATATCAGCTATTAGCTTTTCTAAATAATCCTAAAATGTGCAACCTACTGTTTACATTTCTGCACACTTTCTTTTGCATTAAAAATTTATAAAAAGAACACTTACACAAATTCTTCTAGAGATAAATATTTTTAGTGTTTCAAAAATATATTGCCAAATTTTCCCCTAAAACATCTTTTTTTTTTTTTTAAACCAAATTACTCTCCCAATAGGGAATGTTCAAGAATGCCCATTTCACCATACAATCACTGGGACTGAATGTTCATTTTAAGTTTAACCAGCCTTATAAGCATTAATGATTCTGTTGTAATTTTTTTTTTTTTTTTTTNTTTTTTGAGACAGGGTCTCACTCTAGTGGCCAGGCTGGAGTGCAGTGGTGTCATCTTGGCTCACTGCAACCTCCACCGCCTGGGTTCAAGCAATTCTCCAGCCTCAACCTCCCAAGTAGCTGGGATTACAGGCACATGCCACCAACAGGGTTTCACTGTGTTGGCCAGACTGGTCTGAAACTCCTTACCTCAAGTGTTCCACCTGCCTCGGCCTCTCAAAATATTAGGATTACACGCGTGAGCCACTGCGCCTGGCCCCATTGTGCTTTGATTAATGAAATTGAATAGCTTTTTCATGTATTTCTTTGCCATTTGGATTTTTTTTAATGAGTTTCTTGCTCACTGCATTCTTTTCCACTAGGGTGTTAGATATTTCTTATTTAATTGAGAGTTCTAATATACGAATACTTCTACTGTTATGTCTGTGAAATGTTTTGCAGGCATTTTTCTCATTTTTATTGGACCCAATTTGCTTATAATTCTTTTCTGATCTATGAGAATTTTAATTTTTATGTAGTGAAACCTCATAATCTTTTCTTCAGGACTTGAATGATTTGGTGCATGACTATTGGCAATGCCTTTTGAAACAAATATTCTAGCTATATCTATTTGCCCCCCTGGAGGGCCACACACATGAGGCAGCAAGCTGAAGACTCAGAAGGGGTGGCTGGGCAAGGTTCAGAAAGATGCTCAGCTTCTGGGGGGTACCACATTTAAACCAAGCACCAGGCTAAAGCATGTGTCTCTGGAGTAAACAAACGCAGCAGGCAGACACATACAACATACACCGAAAGAAATATTCCAGTCGAAGTGTAAAATAAGACCTGGTCTTATTTTTAAAATTATTCTCTGCTATTTATTCACAGATTATTTCCCAGAAAGACCTTTTTAGAAGTCTCTTAGCACAAAGCCACAGAGAATCTTGTGCTCATTTTGTAGCTGTTTGATATTTTACGCTCCCGAGCTGTGTAAATATTAGCTGAAAGACTTCGCCTATGATAAAGGCTGTGGCTTATGCCTCTCCAGGCCCTCGAAACAGCTTCTGTTGACATAATCTGCACAGTGTCCCAGCAGCTGCACACCACACTATTCTCTACCCCGCACCATTGTTCACGCTGCGCTGTTCTCCACGTGGCCCCTGTGGTGCACTGCCTGTGCACGGTGAGCCGGCTGCCTCCCTGGACTTCTGGCTCAATGTCTTTTTGCATCAGCAACAGTCAGAGTTCATCTCCAGCCCCACATTCTTCAAGAAGAGATGGACTCCCCTGAGCTCCCTCAGACCTCCCGATTGACCGGTGGGGTTATTTTGTTGTAATGCATCATTTCACGGCTACCCTTTGCTAACGGTGGGCTTCTCCAAGCAGGGTCCTCAACTTATTTATTTTTGCATTCTCAGGACCAGTCACAGGCCCTGGACAACAGTAGGCACTGTAGGTGTTTGCTGAATGATGAAGGAATGAATGATCTTTGGTCCTCTAGATATTTTATTTCTGTAATACTCTATTGGACTCTACTATCTACCTTTGAGACAGCTCAAATCACCAGCCCATCACATATCTGCCACAAGGAAGAGTCACAGGAGACACTAATGGCTCAGGAGCCACAACCCCTCCCACCACTGAGTCCTGATCACTTCTACCTGTGCCACCTCCTGTCTCAGTCCCTGCCCAGCATCTAGCCCTCCATGCTCAGCACTTGACTAAGTGTCCCGCAGTCCTGGCACTGGAATTTCACCCCTAGGAATTCTCTGCCAAAGCCACTGGAAAGAATCCAGCCCAGACCCCTCGTACCCCAGGCAGGCCCATGTGAGGGAGTGGATTCCTCAAGGGCCCAGGGGTGGATCCACAACCATGCATTGTGGATCTGTCCATGGTCCTGCCCGTTCGTGCACACAGGACATGATTTTGCTTCCAACACTGGGACACTGGAGACTTTGTTCAGCCTCTCTTGACTTTCCTTTTCTATCCTGATGAAAAAAATAGGGTTGACATTTTTTACCCTATTCCAAAAAAAAAGAGCCATAGTTTATGTCTCAGAAAACATGTACGCTTTTCAGACTGTGACGCCCTGGCTCACTCTCCCCCTCAAGCATATATGTATAAATCCAGGCACAAGGGTGGGGCGCGGGGGCTCAAGCCTGTAATCCCAGCACTTTGGGAGGCCGAGGCGGGTGGATCACAATGTCAAGAGATCGAGACCATCCTGGTCAACATGGTGAAACCCCGTCTCTACTAAAAATACAAAAAATTAGCTGGGCATGGTGGCGCGTGCCTGTAATCCCAGCTGCTCAGGAGGCTGAGGCAGGAGAATTACCTGAACCCAGGAGGCAGAGGTTGTGGTGAGCTGAGATGTTACACTCCAGCCTGGGTAACAAGAGTGAAACTCCATCTCAAAAAAAAAAAAAAAAAAATCCAGGCACAAAACTCATTTGGGTGACTTCCCCCTGCGTTTACTGGTTTCTTTTCTTTTCTTTTTTGTTTTTTTGAGATGGAGTCTTGCCCTGTCACCTAGGCTGGAGTGCAGTGGCGTGATCTTGGCTCACTGCAACCTCTACCTCCCGGGTTCAAGCAATTCTACTGCCTCAGCCTCCCAAGTAGCTGGGATTACAGGCATGCCACCACGCCTGGCTAATTTTTGTATTTTTAGTAGAGATGGGGTTTCACCATATTGGTCAGGCTGGTCTTGAACTTCTGACCTTGTGATCCACCCACCTCAGCCTCCCAAAGTGCTGGGATTACAGGCCTGAGCCACCACACCTTGCCTGACTGGTTTCTTAATGAACATAAAAATGCCTAGAAGGAGATATGCTTCCAACAGAGACCATAAAGAAGTTTCTAGCCATGAGAGCTTTTCAATAACAGGAAAATGGCTATCTAATAAACTTGCCTCAAAAAAGATCCTCTAAGTTCTTTTATTAACCCTTAAGACTCTGGTTAAACAACAGGCCACTAAGAAGCTTTACATGAGCATTTTTGTCACTGGCCAAGAGGCACACGAATAATACAAATCCGCTCATGAGTGGCCTCCTGCTACACCACCAAGTGTCAGGCAGACGCGAGGTCAAGGTCACCACTTTCAGTTACTCACTGACCTTCAACTTCCACCCTTTCTGAGGCTCCTTCTCAGCCTCCGTGAAAGCAAGAATGCATGGAAATATCTCCCTCCAGTGCTCCCGGGAAGATGAATGAGATGACGGGGCGAGCGCCTGCTGCAGAGTCGGTGTTCAGTAAAACGTTTTCATTAATAACAGGGGAACTGTGTGGGGGGAGAGGGGAGATATGAGGACTCTACCTTCTGTTCGACTCTCCTATAAACCTGAAACTGCTCTGATAGTCTATTAATTTTTTTAAGTAAAATCTAAAATTATTAACTAGGCAGAAGTGCCTCGTTTTGAGGCTTTTGAGGCCAGCTTCCTCAGCTCCTTCCCTCCTCCCCAACTAGGACCCATTTTCTTCACCTGTATTTCTCCTCCACAGGTCTGAAACCCATCTGTTTACACACTGGAAATCCACTGTTTTGCAACTGCTGGTTCTTTCTAGCCTATGAGACTTAGGTGATGCGGACAGCTTTGTCAGACTCTGATGAGATAATAGGGACTAGAGTCAGAGTTATGCTCAGGGCTACTTTCCGCAAAACTGCCCTTCTCAGAGACTGTGGTCCCCAAAGCCAGTTATTCCACAAGCTTGGCCCCAGGTTCCCACAGCATTCTTCAGAAAGTCATGAAGACTCTGTGCCACTGAGGCCCTTAGCACATGAGCTGTAAAAACTGCAAAGAGAGAAACATCTCAGACTTCCCTACATGGGTAAAAGCAACATAAACAGAAAGTGTTCTGGGAGGCAGCATGGTGCTGCAGGGGAGAGGTGTGGACTCTGGATCCACACAGCTTGGCTTGTATCTTTTCTCCATGGCTTATTAACAGGTTTACCTTAAGTAACCGAGTAAGCTCAGCTAACCTCACTGGCCACCATGATGCACCCCCATCCTTCTAATGGAGAGATGGGAGAGACTGTGCTCCTGGAACCAGGATCCAGGCCATCTGTGCAAAGCTGCCACTGAGTCAGGCTTGCTGGGAGAGCAGGCATCGAGGAGGAGGCTGAGCCAGCGCCACAAGGATGATGGTACCTCTGCCCTCCAGCCTCTTTACTCCCATTGGTAGAACCCTTCTGCAAACCATGTATTCTGGGCTCCTGAGAAGCATGGTCTGCGTGATTTGGAGTCAGTGGGGGAGACAGGAGACCTGTGGGAAAAGAGACCCAGGACAGGCTGACGTCTTAGCTCCCATGCTTTATTGGTAAGAGCTACTACTATGCTCATTTTACAAGGGAGGGACCTGGGACCCAGAGACCGGAAGGGCTATCCTAGGTGTGAAACTGGTTGAAGCAAAGCAGAAGCAGAACACCTGTTTCCTTCATCCTGTAGGCCAAAGTGTCCCTCATTATAATTGACACAATTAAGCCAGGGCACCACACACACACACACACATATGCACACACGCTTGCCACTGTCTTACACTGGTACCACTACTTTTATGTAAACCTGGGTGTTCTTGTTTAAATAGGCACTCTCTCATTGGTCTAGAAAATAGTTAACATTGATATAAAATTACATGCGCTAAGAACTACGTTAAGCTCTTTGCATGGTTCTTGTATTTAATCTTCGTAAGAAGCTTGTCGGGATTATTACTCCCTTTAACAGATGAGAAGACCAAGGCACAGAGAGGCTGCACAACTGAACCAAGACTCCACATCTGCTATAGTCAGATCACGCCACAGTTGAACTCGGGCAGTCTGGCTCCTAAAGGCACCCTAGAAAATCCCCTGGACACAAACACAGACAGAGAGTATCCCTAACAGCTGTAGCCAGATGCATATCAATTGATGAAAAGAGCATGGCTTAAGTAACTTCAGGATAGAAACTTGCAAAACCATTTTCTCCCAGGGTGCAAGGAATGATTTCCCGAATGCCCACTGAGGGCCAGAGGGTACCTCAGCTTCCACGGTGCCTTGGTTGCTTATAGATCCCGTTGGTTACAAATGGTAATCAGAACGAGAAAGGGCTTGGGCAGCTCTTGGCTGGAGGTGAGACCTGGCCACGCCCCCATCTTAGTCCCTTTGGGCTGCTAAAAAGTACTACAGACTGGGCAGTTTATAAACAACAGACAATGATTTCATAGAGTTGAAAGGCTGGAAGTCTAAGATTAAGGCCCTGGCAGATCTGGTGTCTGGTGAGGCTTGTTTCTCATAGACATTGCTTTCTCTCTATGTCCTCACATGGTGAAGGGGTGACGGGTCTCTCTAGGGTCTCTTTGTGTTGAGACGGAGTCTCGCTCTTTTGCCTAGGCTGAAGTGCAGTGGCACGATCTTGGCTCACTGTCACCTCCACTTCCCGGGTTCAAGTGATTTCCAGCTATTTTTTTTTTATATCACTGTTGACAAATAGATACTTTATTTTCTAATTTCCAGAGTCATAAATTTTAAATGGGCCTGAATTTTGATGCTATACATTTAAAAATATTTCAATAAAGGGTTCTTACATTTTATTAAAAAGTGAAAATGGTGCTATAACTTTTCTTGTCTATTTTAAATCTATCACATTTAGAAAAATATATAAGTATGTATGATTTTTTTTTCTTTTTTTTTTTCTTTTTTTTTTCCCCCATTTATTTATTTTATTGTATTTTAGGTTTGGGGGTACATGTGAAGAACATGCAAAATTGTTGCATAGGAACACACATGGCAGTGTGATTTGCTGCCTTCCTCCATTTTACCATGTTGGCTAGGCTGGTCTTGAATTCATGAGAGCTCTGACTTTATGACCTTGTAAAAGAAACCCTAGAGAGCCAGGCGTGGTGGCTCATGCCTGTAATCCTAGCACTTTGAGAGGACAAAGTGGGCAGATCACTTGAGGTCAGGTGATCACTTGATGCAGGTGATCACTCTGACTTCATGACCTAATCGCCTCCCAAAGTTTCCCTTCCCTAATACATTGCCGGTGAGGATTTCAACATAGGAATGTTGGGAGAAACACACACGTGCACTCTATTGCCAATCCACTTGCAATCTGTACCATGGCCATCATCCTGGGCACCACACAGAACCGTGAAGAGAGTACAAGATAATTACAAGGCAGATGCTCGACGCATAGCACTTCACTCTGTACACCTATGCAAATTCAGGAGGAATCAAATCCATCATTTCAAAGGAGTTTTGGTCCAGAGAGGAACTCCTGCAAGGGCCTTTGCACTGGGTTCTAAGTCCCATTCCATCCATCTGGACTCCCTGGCCAGCTTGATCTGCATTGGAAAATGAACCTGCTGCAGTCAAGTGGAGCTATGCTTTCAATTCCACAGGACAGTCCTCCTCCTCCTCCCTCCTCCTTCTCCTCATGGAGAGTAGAAAGAATGGAATAGTGGGTTTGCATTCAGAGAAAACAACTTGAGTCCATAGCTCTGCTGCAAGAGGCATGCAACTGCTGGCTGACGTCTTGGCCTCTCTGAGTCTGTTTCTTCACTTGCAAAATGGGGCCGCAAGCTCATGTAGGCAGAGAGCACTTTGGACTGCAAACCTGTGTCTAGCATCTATTATTACTGATGTTACAAAAGACAGGCAGATGCCTCTTCTCCTGAGGTAGCATAAGAAAAAAGGCAGAACATTTCTACAAAAAACAAGTATCAAAATGCAAAGGAAAGCCTTGCTCCTCTGCTGACACAAAAGAGGAAAGAGCTTTCTGCCGCCGTTTCTTATTCATTCCCTGTTTAATAATCAGTGCTCTATCAAAGCAGATTCTTGGTCAACAATTATCCATAGAAAGGAGCCAGGAAATTTATCTTGATTTTCAATTTTCCTCCCATGGAAAGACACTACTTCCACTCACATCTCTGTAACCATGCTGTGATCTAAGTTAAGGCTGGCTGGAAACATTCATAACTTGAGCAATTTCAAAAGACAAAAAAGAATGTCACGGACATGAAATTGATGGATATTGTTCCAATTTAGTCCTGACTGTAGACAATTAAAATAGTAGCAATGAGGATGTGTGTATGATTGGGGTCCTTTTTTCAATTGACATTTTTCTGTATGCCTAATTACAATATGCACAATTTCCTTAACACAACGCTCCTATTTGCTGTTATGAAGGGCTGCTGAGCAGGGAAGTTCACACTGTTCCTATGACACCACCCACCCCGCTTTCCCTGTCAGCTGTTTGCTGTACGGGCAGCACCGTCATGAGTAAATGACTGTATTCCACCATCACCATATACATTGCAACTCTTGGGTCTGTCCCTCAAAGATATTAATTCTCCAGTGGACCTGAGACATGTGAGTTGTACAGTTCTTTTTGCATGTTGTCAATTTCTTTTTGAAAAGACTAGAATGATACAGAAATATCACCCACCATCCGGCAACGAACGAGCAGAGACACCCCATCTCTGTAAGGTTTTATCCTTCATTCAAACTTTAACTTTAAATCTTAAAGCATTCAAGTTTTATTCTTTTCATTCATGGTTGCTAGTTTTAAAAGTCTGCATGAGAACCACGAGGTAATTTGAATTTTAACATTTCTCCTTTGTTTTCATTTTATTAAAGAGTTATTTCAGAAGAAACTTTTCAGAAATCACCTCCCTCAGAAATTTTTCCCTTATTTTTTTCTCAGTTCCTTCCCTCTTTGTCTTGCGGTCACATTACTAGTCGCAAGAGATCATCACCATCTGCCTTTGCTATAAGCTTGAGATGATTCAAATTATGTTCTAGTTGGTTGCTTGTTTTCATCATAGTCATAGCGTCCTGGTGCCCGTGATGTGTCCTGGTGTCCTGTCTATTATAAACATAGGACACCTGCACTGTGGATCTATTTAGCATGCTTTGGCACCTCTTTGGGGAGTCCTGATGAGCTGGTATCATGGTAAATATTAACTTCTCAGTTCACGGTGAATGCTTCCTTATTCCTCATATTGAACAGTTGCTGGCCTGGGGCCTGGTGTGGCTAAGAACCCTACACTTGAAGTGTCCCCAAGTAAAATTCTGAGAATCTGTTGAACCTTGATTGCCACATCCTATTGTCCAAGAAACCAAACAAATCAGCAGTGCCCAAGCTCCTGATAAGCTCGTGCTATGTATTATCTCACTGAACACACTCCCAACCCTGCTAGGCCAGTAGAGGTACTGCTGTTTAACTTGACCACAGCTGCATAGCCAGTAAGTGCAGGAGTGGGTGCCTTGGAATCCACTTACACCTGTGCTGTCAGCTGCCCGTGTCCTCACCACGGCCAGAGATGAGACCACAGCCCTTCACGGGCCTCCCACTGGGGATGGGAAAGGCAGTGTCTGCAACCCAGAGTGTGGTCCAGGGCTCCTGCCTGCTTCACTGCACATGGGAGAATGGGGAACATGGCTTCAAGTGGGAATGCTGAGCCCATAGACACACGTCTGCCGCCACCCACCTTGGCTGATCCCAACAGAAATAGGCAGAAGCTCAACAAACTCTGCTGCCCTCCATCCCCCAAGAGAAGAGCCTCTCCCCTACCTCCTCCAAAACAGAAGAAGTGTTGAATAGGTGCCACATGCAGGGCAGTAGTGTAAGCCCTTTACCTATAGTCTCCTAAACTTCACATCAGCTCTGCAAAGTAGCAGTGTGATCCCCTCTACAGCAATGCGGAGAGGCTCTGGGAAGCTTGCAGAAGGCACGGAGCTCCCCTCAGCCCGCACAGTTCAGAAGTGGCTTTCACAGCTGCCTCTGCCCAGATCAGAAGACCAGGACCCTCCGCCGCCTCTTAGCACATTGGGAGTCTAACGTTTCCTACAAGGCCCTGTGCCCATCGCTGCCCCATAGGCCCATGAAGCACTTCTGGGCTCCCTGAGTGTCTTCCTTCAGAAATGCCAATAAGCACCAGAAAGACACAAAACATCAGAACGCCTTTTTTGCTCTTTTTTTTTTTTTTTTTTTTTGAGACAGAGTCTCACTCTGTCGTCCAGGCTGGAGTACAATAGCATGATCTTGGCTCACTGTAACCTCTGCCTCCTGGATTCGAGCAATTCTCCTGCCTCAGCCCCCTGAGTAGCTGGGACTATAGGCATGCACCAAAATGCCTGTCTAATTTTTTTTATCTTTAGTAGAGATGGGGTTTCACCATGTTGGCCAGGCTGGTCTTGAACACCCAACCTCGGGTAATCCACTCATCTCAGCCTCCCAAAGTACTGGGATTATGGGCGCAAGCCACCGTGCCCGGCCGCACAACACCTCTTTTAAAATATCCACATAGTATGATTTTCCTAGAACCTTTCCCTAAACTTATTAGCCGACTCAAATTGAATTTCTGAAAGTAAAACCTTCAGAATAATCAACGTCTTGAAGAGCAGAAAACCAATGTAATTAGATCCCCCAGACTATCTCTGAATTTGCGGGGAGGGGAGTTAAAGGGGATTTATTTTAATTATTTTATTCACACTGGCTGTGTGTAGAGGCCCACCCAGTGTGTGCCCAGAAGACAGGAGGAAAAGAAACTGCTGAGAATGGCGCGATCTTGTTTCCTTCAGAAACGTCAGACACCCTTTAACTTGCTCTGTGGTCATCCATCCAGGAAGCTTGTGTTCTAGCCTGGGGTCACCACAGGCTGCTGGCCAGCACTCCTGTTCCCCGAGCAAAAGGGATCTGTCTCTGGCATCCCTGACAAAACCACAGAGGATCAGCTTTTGTGCAGCGATGTTGCCTTTTGGAGGGGAAACCCTGCTTACCTGAATGAGAAATTTTTTTTTTTTTGACAGAGTTTCGCTCTTGTTACCCAGGCTGGAGTGCAATGGCGCGATCTCGGCTCACCGCAACCTCCGCCTCCTGGGTTCAGGCAATTCTCCTGCCTCAGCCTCCTGAGTAGCTGGGATTACAGGCACGCGCCACCATGCCCAGCTAATTTTTTGTATTTTTAGTAGAGACGGGGTTTCACCATGTTGACCAGGATGGTCTCGATCTCTTGACCTCGTGATCCACCTGCCTCGGCCTCCCAAAGTGCTGGGATTACAGGTGAATGAGAAATTTTCTGCAAGGAGTCTCTGCCCTTGGAGTCTCCAAGAGAGAAACATGCTTATGGGGAGAACCCATGTCACCTGCTCAAATTTCCCTTGGAAACTGAAGAAAACAGGCCATGGAGGCCACAGCGGGCCACTCAGCAGCATGCTCAGTGCCCTCGCACTTTCCTCGCTTATTCATAATAGAGCTCTAATTAATTGAGGACCTACTGTGTGCCCGCCCCTTTATAAAACCAGACCCAGTTTTCACCATAGTCTGCTGGGAGGATGCTGTTAATCAGCTCCTCTCCCTCACCTCTGAGGGAGGAAAGGCGGCCGGGGAGGCAGGCGCCTGAATGCAAACCTGGGTCTGTGAGGCTGCAACACCTCCTTTCCCACCCACCGCGTGGCCTCTGCGGGCTCTCCGTGCACACGAGCCAGTCTGGAAAATAATTTCCTCTCACTTGGTTATGTCGCTGTCGTGGCTCTAGGAATACAGCCTAAAAAGCAACCCAAAGTTTGGGATTCTTTGCCTGACCTGTTGCTCACAGATGGCACAAAAAAGCGGCCGACCTAGGTTGGTGCCTATTTTCTTGAAAAGTTTCTGTAAACCCTGTGCCACCTGCACATACTGGATACTCAGCTGACCCTGTCGGCAGAGCCTCCTTCCTCCTGCCGGAGGAGAATTCAACACAGCTAGAATCAACCGGCAAACCTCCCACCCCAAGCCCCAGGGTCACGGCCATCTGGGGAGATAGACGCGTGAGTCTGGTCCCCAAGCCATGAGTACAAACAGCGGTACTCACAGGCAGCCGGGAGTGGCTTGCTCTCTGTCCTCTCTCTCTCTCCTCTCCACAGTGACAGCTAAGAGGCACAGAGGATGCGATTGCCATTTATGTAGACACAGTGTCCGCCTCCCCAAAGCCAATCAGAGCTGCCGGCTCTGCATTATTTACTGAGCAGCATCTCTCCACCCTCCCACCACCTCCTGCCCCGACTCTGCCCCCAGGGGGAGGGAGCCATCCTAGCAGGATGGAGAGGAGGAGCAGGGCCTGCAGGGGCTGGGGAGAGCCCAGGGAAAAATGGGCCCTGTGTTCCCAGGCACTGTGTGGGACGCAGACTTGGGGGCAGTGCTCCTGGGACTCTCCCAGCAACTCTGAGAACACCCAGGCTCCACTCCAGGGGTGAGGAGGGTAGCATGGCATTTGGGGGACGCTCACTCTGGGCCTGCTCCTTTTGTGAGGGACTATTAGGACCCTGCGATATCCGGGAGGCTCAGGGTGCCAAGCCCACTTCCCTAGACAAGAAAGTGAAGCAAGATGCAGATTAGGTGTTGAGCCACTTGCATCTCATTCAAAGTCCTGTGCTGTTCCCCTTAAGCCTATCAACATCTAATACATGGTTGGAGCTCTGTCTCTCTTCCCAGCATAATGCAGCAACAGGGAGGAGCATCTCCCCCACCCTCACTCCCACCTCTGGTTGATGGGATGCCGTTTCTCCTGAAGGTATACGTGGAGTCATGTGAAGTCGAGAAAAGGGCCTGGCCTTTGCAGAGGAGAAAGGGTGGGGAACAGGGTCCGCTCATGACGAGCAGCCTGCAGGTTCCTCTGCCCGGATCACACACACGTGTACACACGCCATACACACTCATGCCTGCACACACGTGCATGCACATGCACACACACACACACAAGAACACATGCGCATGTTTACGCACACTACACACATGCACAATAGCACATCGTACATGCATGCATACCACACACACATTCTTGCACACATGCACACACACACATACCTAAGTGCAGTCCAGAGCTAGAAATTCCCCAAGGAGAGCCATCCATCCTCTCACTTTAAGCAGCATCTTTTCAAAGAGGCAGTTACCCCTGTAGAGCAGAGACCCCTTGGAGCTGAGGCAGAGGCAGCAGCCTTCAAGGTAGCAGGACATGCCATGGGTACAGGGGCTGCATGGCAGGAAACCCACAGGTGGAACAAGTGAGGGGACCCTGGTCTCAGCCTGTGAATAAGCAGCTCCCTCCAGCAGCCATGCAGGGACCTGCAGGCAGCAGCCACATGCACAGTGGAAGCAGTAAGGAGATTAGGCCCATTTACGCAGAGGGCGAGATGGGAGCTGCCCAGTCGTCACCATCCAGGGGGAACCAGAAGCTAGCAGCAGGGTGGCTCATCCTCCCAAACACTGTGAGTTCAGTCATGACTACAGGGGAGAGGCAGGTCCCAGCTATGAACATTGGAGCTCTGTGGAGAGGCGCAGTATCAAGCTGGACAGCCAGGCACTTCTTGAGCTAAAATTTCTCTGTCCTGAGGAACACAGACCTCTCTTTCTCACCCGTGGCAATGCACCCATGAGGAAGACCCTGTTGAGGGAGGACTGACCAGGAGCTTGGGGGCTGCAGTGAGTGACTGAGCACAGGACTCCCACAGGGTGAGGCTGGAGCCGCATTGCGCCCTGGGTGAGTGCCCTTCACCCTGCACATGGCTTGGACTACACACTAGGGGGACGCAGGTACAAGGAGGGGCTGGTATTTTATTATCATATATGTATACGTAGTACTTAATTTCTATTTTATTTTTTTTGATACGTGAGTTATTCAGTAGCTATTCAAAAAATGTCCAGATTGTCTGGCACGGTGGCTCACGCCTGTAATCCCAGCACTTTGGGAGGCCGAGGCGGGCGCATCACCTGAGGTCAGGAGTTTGAGACCACCCTGGCCAACATGGCAAAACCCCACCTCTATTAAAAATACAAAAATCAGTCGGGCATAGTGGCAGCTGCTTGTAATCCCAGCTACTCAAAAGGTGAGGGAGGAGAATCACTCGAGCTTGAGAGGCAGAAGTTGCAAGGAGCCAAGATTGTGCTATGCACTCTAGCCTGGACAGCAGAGAGAGACTCCGTCTCAA